>NW_021628931.1:0-85394 GCF_002157705.1 Plasmodium gonderi
ACACCCTAAACCTAAACCCTAAAACCTGAACCCTAAACCTAAACCCTGAACCCTAAACCCTGAACCCTGAACCCTGAACCCTGAAACCCTAAACCCTGAACCCTAAACCCTGAACCCTGAACCCTAAACCCTGAACCCTAAACCTTAAACCCTAAACCCTAAACCCTAAACCCCTAAACCCTAAACCCCAAACCCTAAACCCTAAACCCTAAACCTGAACCCTAAACCCTAACCCCTAAACCCTGAACCCTGAACCCTGAACCCTGAACCCTAAACCCTAAACCCTGAACCCTAAACCTAAACCCTGAACCCTAAACCCTGAACCCTGAACCCTAAACCCTGAACCCTAAACCCTAAACCCTAAACCCTAAACCTAAAACCTGAACCCTAACCCTAAAACCTGAACCCTAAACCCTGAAACCCTGAAACCCTGAACCCTGAACCCTAAACCAGAAAATATAATGCTAATGTTTTTCAATACTGTCTTTAAAAATTGTTTATCCTTAATGTTACTGTTTTTCTTCATAGCAACTATTTCATTAAGCCTATTAACGATTTTTTTTTCAAAATAACTATCTAACTTACTTAATATGCTAATATCATTACGCTTTCCTTTTTTGCACTTTAGTTTTTTGCCTTTCAATTGAGTTACGTTACATTTATTAAATTGTGTATTTGTAGACGCCTCGTTCCATTCATATTGCACTAACAATCGACTTGATCTTGCATTTGATGATTTACATAGATTCTGTGGACTATCTATGAAATCTTTAAGAGTCCCCTAAAAAGTTAAAACAGATATACATTTTTTTTTTTTTTTAATTATAACAATATATTTGTGACACAAGTAATAGCTATTTTAATGAAAAATATATCACTAAACATGAGAAAGTATTTGAAATTTTGTGATTTTACATCTTCTTTGTGATAACTTTGTATCAAGGAAAAAATTAATATTGCAAATATTTTGCAAAAAAGAACAAAATTAAAGCCTTCTGACATCATTTTCTTCTTTAATTCTATCACATATTCCGTAATAAAAGATTTTGTTATATTTATACATTTAAAATAAGAAAGGGTAATATGTTAAGTTACTATTGTTATACTATTTTAAATTCTAATATATTTCATTAAGTTTTATTAATAAAATACATAATAAAACTGTCTTTAGCATAGGAATAGGTGCGATAATTTAAAAATTATCCAGTGAATTGCTATACTAATATTAAATGTGGGCACATGAAATTTCAAATTATAACTAATTGAACGAATAAATAAAATTTTTGAATAAAAAAAGTTTATTATCTAAAAGAGTATAAATTATAAATTTTTTGTATTAAAAAGTTTTTAATTAAAAAAAGCAGTAAGTTGATAAATAAATAATGAAAATTAGCCTTTTACATATATCGAACATAGGTAAAATTAGAAAAGCAAATATTTTTATATGCTCTTAAAAAGTTAATTCCCTAGTTTTTAATAATTTAAATTTTGCAATGAATCCTCCTTTGGTATATGTTATACTTTTAAATACAAAGCTAATTTATGTCAATTTTAATTTTATTTATATATATAAAGTAAGATTTATAAAATATAATATATTTTTTTTCCTGTAGATGTTATGAAATTCATAGAGGTAAAAAAAAAAAAAAAAAAAAAATATCACAGGCATTTTTACATATTATATATACTTTTTCAAATTGTGTAACGTTTTAAATTTACCATGTAATCGATCAAGCAATAACATTTATCATAATATTTTAAATATCTTAATAATTTGAAAATTTATTGTTGTAGGAATAGTTTAAAATTTTTAAAAATATTGTACGATGAGCATTACCTCATTATTTTTCCTTTTTTATTTTTCATAAAATAGGCATATTTTAGATTTAATAATTAGAGGAAAAATTAAAAAAATCTTGTAATTAAATTTAATAAAAAATTGTTCTATGTAGCATTATGATAATTTGTAAAGAATTTTCAAGAAAACACATTCATAATATATATAATATAAGGTTAATAAAATAAAATAATAGTGATATTTTTGAAAAACATTGACTACATAATAAACATTTTTCATCACTGTGCTATTTCAAAGTATTATTAAAAAAATATTCTTATGAAACTCGAAGAATTAACAAATATAAGTTGTAATCTTTTTTATTTATACTAAAAAGTAAAAGGACTCTATATATCAAGTATAGAACATGCACCAGAACAAAAAGAATTGATACTAATGATGACACATATAACTATAATATTTCCCATATAAATTAAAAACAATATTATTTAGACCAAATGATTCAATATATTTAAAAAATAAATTCATTATTATAAAAAGACTGAAAAAAATTATTCACTGTATTATACTTAATATTTCAAAATTGCCGTATAAAAATGAATTCAGTTATAGTACTTTTACATTTTGTTCACATAGTTATGTATTCGTATGAAATATAGTATTCTGTTATGTATTTGTTCATTCATCGCAATATATTTTATATAATGTAAAATAATTATATATATATATATAAGGGGGGTTATTTAGCGCTTTTTAAAATAAACTAACAGTTTTTGTCAAATGTGTTATAAAATAAATTATACATTCATACAGCATTGGTTAGCGAATGGGTTAATAATATATAGTGTACAAAAGTTAATATGCTTAAGTCTTCCTCTTTAGCTTTAATTTTTATTTTGTGTTTTTCTTTTATCTATATAAATATTTCCTTTTCATCAGTGTATATAAATTTGAATTAACTATTAATCTATTTTATTTTAACAACATGGGCATAAATGATTCCTTTAGAAATTTTTGTTTATTAACAGGAGACTTATATCCATAATATATCTGCAAATTAAATATTAATAATTATAATGTTAATTGAAAGGTTATATTAAATACATATTAAATTTTATATATTATTAAATCATTCTTATGTAAAATGAGCTATAGTTACACGTAATTTTTACAAATAAAGAAAAAATATTTTAATATATTTCTGCCATTTTCTATATAAGAATAACAAAATTATTATATCCTAATATATAAAATATGATTACTCTTATATTCCATATTTTTTATGTTATTTTATATATACTACAATAAAAACTACAGAAAATAAAAAAAAAATTATATATATGTATAAGAATATTAATAAGAGGATTTTTCATTGTATTTTTTTTTTCTTTTCTTATGCATGTTAATAAAATTTTATTATGGAAGGATAATTTTAAAATATATTTTTATAATTCATATAATATATTTTTTTTTCTAAGTAGTGCATTTATGTTTTTCATTATTTGACTAAAGGAATTGAAAAGATATATTATATTAAATTAATAACTATGGGTATATTCTATACTTCTTAGAATATTATAACAAACAGCTTCGTTTTTATTTTTCCGTACATACCTATATTATAATGAACAGGGCATTCTTTTTTCCGTTAACCTTGTCTTTATTTTTAAAAACAGATATTTTTATATATATAATCTTTATTATTTTTTCTAATTCACCTAAAGTAAAGTATGATATATTATTCAATTTTTGTATGTATTATATCTTTGAATAATTTTATGATAAATTAAGGCATTAAAATATTTATATATTGCATTTTTAATATATGTTATAAATACTTGTACAACGTAGCATAATTTGTGATATACAATAATTCTTTTTCTTTTTTTCTAATATAAATATCTAAAATAATTTATTTAATTTGAATATGAAATTTAAAACAATAATTTTTCTTCGATAACTAATATTGATGAGTTTGTAGAAATTATTTAGTTGCCTGTAATGTATATGTAACTAATAAATATTTAAAAAATATGCAAATAGATCTATATGTTATATTCAGGAAATATATAATATTATAGTCATATAACATTTAAAGAAGTAAATTGTATGTTATTGTTTTGTCAGTTATATTATGAGCTTACTCTGAATATTGAATGTAGTTATGCAAAAAATTTAATAGCACTTTACTCAATAAGGCTTGTGATTGAAGCATAAATATATATATTACATACACGAAAAATATAATAGTATATGAGTTTGGTAAAGGTGAACATATATATAATTATGAATGCTAAAATATGTTTGGAATGCAATAATATTCTTTTAAATTTTGTGTTAAAGTATGTAGCTCCGTTGACCAATGCTCTAGCACATATATGAATTCACCACAATACATGTAAAGCCAAGTAAATTATCATTTTTCCAAATCATTAACAGATGTTAAAAGGAAATATAATAACTGAAATTAATATAACATTATATTCATATTAATTATGAAAAGTTACCATTGTTCCCTTTACAATAGCCAATGATTTCATGTTCTTAAGCCAATGCTACATCTCCTACTACAGTTATATAATTGTTTCAGTGTCAATAGAATTTCTGTCATTATTTAACCTGTATAAAGTTAATTATCATGTTATTTACAGATAATTATGAAAATATAATATATATAAATGATTTAAAAATTAAAATATGCTGTAAAAAAATTATATTCATAATGCTAAGTTTTGTTTGTGATGAATTAGATCAGAGCAAGTATAATATTATTGTACCTAAGAATAATGCAGAAAATAAAGGAATATGATAATACTAGTTAAGCATTAAACATACAGTAACAGTCTGAATTATCCATTTTTGTATGGAATGAGATATATAATGTACTATATCTTAATGTATAATTCTCCCGTTAAATATATAATTCAAAGTAAAAATATTGTTTAAACAGAGTATAAAACTTCGTAATGAGATTATTTTGATAATATTATTATTCATTAATTAAATTAAAAGTTATAAAATAAATCTATTTAAAAAAATAAATATTAATTTTAGTATTTAATGTAATATAATGTTTCTGCGATTATTTTTTAATATTTTAGTTATCCTTATGTAAAAATATGATATGCACATAAAAAAAACGACCTTATTGTAAACTTCTAATGTTTGCTTTAATTATTTACACAATATTTAAACATAATTTGATATTTTATAGAAGTTATGTTGAATACATGGTGCAATGTAATTTATACTGATATTTTTATATATTTATATATTTATTCCTTACATATATAATGCATACTACATTTTATAATTTATTCATATTAAAAAAATATTAATGTAAGATTAGTGCTTTATATATATAAATTTAGGATATACACTAAAATTTTTTATTCCATATGTAATATTTTTTGCACATTTTTGTAAACATATTTTATTATTAGTTGTGTCATGTAATATAAAAGAATAATAAACATATAATAATCCTATAGTTACAAACTCCAGACTTTAATATATAATCAAATTACTATTTTATTTATATATATTATTATTCATTATATAATACCTTGTTATTAAATTTTATATATTTTATTTTGGTTCATTATATCAATTAAAATTATATATTCACAATGTACAAAATGATATATATTGTATGTTAAATAAATCGATTTCTTGCACAAGTAGTTCCATTTTTTAAGTAAAAACTAATATATATATATATATATAGCAATTTTCATTCCTATGTTTGTCTATTGTGTGTAGAATATTATTTTTATAGTATCGTATTCATCAGTAGCCTAATTTTTATTAAAATGTAAAATAGCATAAACCACGGGTATGTCTAAATAATCTATGTTATGTTAAATCGTAGAAGAATATCTAAATTTTACTCGTGTTATAGGAATATTTAAATTTTCACAGATTATTTCATACAATATTTTAATTTTGAAAAACGTATAATTAATTAAACAGCAAAATATATAGCAATTGTATTCGCAATTGTAAAAATATAACATTAATTTAATTTTTTAATTTTACCAAAATATTTAATGTCCTACAATGTAATGAATATTCAATTTTTTACTACAGATTGTATATATGTTGAATTTTTTAATTTAAAAATATAATCCTTATATTTTGTATACATCATGGTTATAACAGTATAGGAAATTATTTTTCATTTGCAGTAATAGAGTTTTCCATTATTAGTTTGTAAATATAATAGTATCTACAATGTTTCGTATTGTTTATCGTTATATAATTTTATTCATGCATATCATGTAAATATGCATGTAAAAAGAATCATCATTCCCTTCTCATATATGGTTAAAACTATAACTTTGATTCATTTACACAAGCATTTTTTTAATTTCAATAATAATATACAAAATAAATTAATTAAAAGTAAAATACTAAAAGACATATATATAAGCCTAATCATATCAACAACGTTCAAATAATATAGTTACGTAAACACGGAAAAATTATGTATGAAAAAAGTATGAATTGTTTCATTTATTATTCTATTTTATATAGTGTACTTTATAATAACATGTTCTGCACAACTATATACAATTGTTTTGTTTATCTTAATAATTGATACTACGTTATTAAGGTTATTTACGTACAGGATGATGCCCTTATAGTGTACCCTTTATATTCTTATACTTAATTAGATATAATAATGTAATCTCTAATATAACGACGACAGTCTTATGAGGTCAAAGATGTATTTATTTATTTTTGATATTTATAGCCATAGTGTAATGGTTTAAACAACTGCACAAAAGAAAAAGCTTAAATTAATGGTTTTATATTGTAATATTAAATCGTAAAATATATAAAAACTTGATAATAAAAAAATACCAAAAAATAATGTGAGCACAATTTATATGTACATATATATGTATAAACATATATGTGCGTGTGTAAAGTAATTGTAAATCTGTTGTGTGACAAAAACTTATTTGAGATATTTTGGAATAATATTCTCCACACATATATACATATATGTAATAACTAGTATTTTCAGTTAATAATTTCATCATCAAACACATTAAATATGTTTTCTGTTAAGTAATATATGATGTCAAAAAAAATAAAATTTTAATAAAATATAAAGTGCTTATAATAAACCATAAATTTTATAATACTTTATTTATACTTAATTTTATTAATTAGACAAGAAATTATTTTAATAAATGCATACTACTTACACACTAAAAAATTGTTGTATGCTTTTTATATTTTATATAATATTTTTATTAAATTAATTTCCTTAATGTGTTGATGAAAGTTATTATATATTCTTTATGGGTAAAAAATATTATCTACATCACACTTGTTAAAAAAAAAATCAAATATTTCTTATGATACCCATAAATGTATGAAAAAGGTTCTTAAAATAATTAAAAAAACTTGTGATATCCTTTTTATACTTCTATGAATAATGATATTATAGTAATTTATAGATTTTTTTTAAATAAACAAATAAACATAAGCAAAATTTTACATAACAGCAAAGATCATAGAATAGTCTTCTCTGAATTGTAGAATTATTAAAAGGATATATTAATACTATTAAATATATGTAAACCTACATTATACATAATTTTAACATTTGTTTCTACGCAGAACAACCTATATATAAAATAAATAATTGCTTCCTATTAATTCCCATGTACAGCAAACAATTCCCATTTATATTTAAAAATATTGCTTCATAATTATATATACTAAAGTAATATAATATCATTTCACTATTGTATGGATATAAAAACTGACATAGCAAACATATAATGTTTAACTAATTTTTTTTTATAAACACATTTAAATGTATGAACATTATAAAATAGTTACTAACACATCCTACAAAATTTAACTATGTTTTGTAATAAGAAATGAATTTTATCGTTTACTATCTGCGTGGTGTATTCTCTCAAAATAATATTTCCTTTATACATAGTGTTAAAAATATTTTTCTTTCTCATAATCTGTGTTTAACACATTTATGTTAAGTCCCTGCTAAAATTAGTATATTTGTATAACAAAAAAATAAGACAATGTCATATTCATTTATTATACTCAGGATCATTTAACGTTTTAGTTCTATTAATTTTTTTTTAGTTATATTTACTTATTCTTTTATGTAAAATATTTAAATTTAATTTTGTCCCTAAATAACACAGTAATATTATGTGTCCATAAATCTGAAGGAAATAATAGTTCATAATTAACATAGAATTTTCAAGGAAAAATTAATACACCAAGTAAGTACCATAATAATATACACTTACCAATCTTTGTTTACATGAAGACGAAAGAAAAGTGCAAATATTACTAACTTCTTATATAAAGCCAGAAGAAACTTGAACTGTAAGACAATAAATCTAATAAAAGCTAGGATAATAATAGAATGAAAAAATTATAAATCAATAAAATGATTACTTCAACAGTTCATGAATAATAATAATTCGATAAAAAATGGAAACAAATATATTTTATTATAAAAAGCACATTAACCTTAAATAAATGTGTGTCCATAAATTTTATAATAATATAAATATATGATACACGAATTATATGTTTTAGTCTTCAAATAATATTTTTATCCTTGCTTATAATGTGTAATTATGGCTCTAATATTTTACAGTCTCAATGGATAATGTAGTATTACAAGACATGATGAAATCGGGAAATATTGTTTATTTAAAATTATAAGATCATTTATTATACTAGTTCAGGTAGTTAAGTCAAGATAAGTATTAATTATTATTTAGAATGTATGTGCTTTTAAAAAATAAAATAAGAAATGCAATACTGAAAATTAATTACATTTTACGTCTATTAATTTGTTTTACAAGGCGCTATTATTCATTTTTAGTAATAAGAAAAAATATGTCTAATTAGAAACTAAATTGAAAGTAGCAGGGATGTATAACCATATGCTACATAACATGTACATAAAATAGAGGAAAGAAAAGAATCAATTATTAAAAAAATTAATTCTATGTTACATAAAATTTTAAATGTTTTAAACTTAAACTGAAGAATTAAAAATTTAAGTTCACTCGCGATCATTCTTGTTGATTATTATTTTGCATTGGTCATTTTATGATTCTAATTAACACAGGTTTAATGAAATATTTCCTTAAAAAATCAATGTATCTTTAACAATCATTTTAATTTATGAGTCTTTAAATATATATAATATACAATGCACCTTAAAAGTACATTTTAGAAATTAAACAATGCACATCAAATTATAAAATATGTTTTACCTGTCAGGACATTGTAGTTTTATGTGAAATAATGTTATATATTTCATTGCTGTTATAAAGAAATGAACAATTTATACAGCCCTTTTTGAATGGAATTTTTTTTTTTTTCCTTATCCAAATTTAACATAATAATAATAATAAAAGTATCTATAAAAAAAGCTAATACTCGTTTCATGCATATATTAGTATTTTGTTGTGGACGGGAAAATATGTGACTAACTTATAAACATATAATTTTAATAAAAAACCATAATATTCTGTAAAAAAGATCCAATATATTTGAAAGAATTATATAAAAGAATTTTTTATTTTATTTTAATTTAATAATCGTTATCTTCAGTTTCTTAATAATAATTTTGCTCATTAACCGTTAATAAACTTGATTATTTACTACAAACTTAAACGTGTCAATAATAATGAAACTTATATTTTATAGAATATCTACTTCAAGCATAAACATAATCATATATAATATAATTAACGAAATATTAATATTCCGAAAAAAAAAAAAATTATGCCAGTAACTACATAAAAAATACAGAAATTTTTAATTAAAACTGTAATTTGTGTTATTTTAATATCGTGTCCTATTAATAAAAATGCAATATTTTTTATCGCATCATTTATCAATTGCATTTCACGAGGAAGCATTTCCTATAAACTACGTTCATCCATAAAATTATATTTTTCTAGGTAAAAAAACCTTCTATTATGAATTATTAAATAGATCCGTCTTATAAATAATACCATAGAATAATAATAAAATTACGAAATATTTATAATTGTACGTGGAAAAAAAAAAAAAACGTATGCAATAAATATATATATCCCCAGCCTAAATCAAGAAGAAAACCCTTATAAGTTCCAGATTAATGGGATTTCCTTAAGTCTAAAAAAAGCAACTGCAACATATGAAATATTGTTAATAAATATTGTATTTACCATTTTTTATATGTAATTAATGTTGTTAATGCAATTCTTTACTTAAAATAAAATTTTTTATAGTAGAGAATAATATAACAGAAATATTTAAAAAAATTAAATATATATTTTATTTGGCTTCTTTGTTTCTATTCTAAATATATTAAATATACAATATATTATTATTTCCATTACATGCAATATATCTAATAAAATACACAAAATATGTGACAAAATGTTTTTCATAAGTATCTTATCAAAATTTAATAATGGTCTTAAAATTTTATAATGATTTATCCAAAATATATATTAAAAAAATATATACGTATGCTTTTTCTTCGAAATATTTATTTTTTCAAATATTATTTTTTATTATTCCGAAAAATTTTTATTCTTATATGTAGCTTCTATTTACTCAAAGAAATAAAAACTTCATTAGTGATAGTCTAATTACCATTTCTGTCTTTTAACATAATTTTTTACATAAAATTTGATGTCCTTTTTATTTATTTTTTTATAGCATTTTTCATTAGACATGATGTTTCGTACTTATAATTTTTGAATTGTTAATGTGTATTAAATTTTATTTTATTCTACATACTCTAAGTTATGTAATAAGAATTATTGTTTCTATTAGTTAAATAGTCAATATAATTTAAATGATTTTATGAAACATATTAAGTGCAAAAAAATATTTATTCTTAAAATAATAAATCATTAATATTCGATATATAACATCATTTGAAAATACTGTTGTATATCTTTTATTTATGAACTATGAATTGCTTTATTAATAATAAATAAAACTATTTCATTATATCATCAGTGACATCATCATGAATATAATTGGATTGGTTTTAATAAAACCCTGGCACATAGATATATTTAATTATATTTTATACCAAATGAACATTATGTCTTAGTATAACTAATCCATATGTTCTACAAATAAATTATACACATTTAAATGGATTTTGTGATATAAATAGCATAAATGGGGAAAAGGTTAAATGAGTTCAATATTATAGTAGCATTTATAATGGCATTAGAAATATAATATGAAGAAAAATATAAAGGGACTTAAAAAATCATTGGGAAAATGGGAAGGAGCTATGCATAAATTAATGCTTATTAAGAGTACCAGATTATATATACAGGACAATGGTGGGTGTTTAGAAACAAGGATTGAATTGAATAAATATAATAATTTATTTCTACACGTATTATCGTTTAAATTGTTTAATTTACCCCCAAATCCCAACTATAATAAGACTTTAAAAAAATGTATTAATTTAATAGTAATATCACATACTTTTTTATTACAAATCGCTGTTTCACAGAGAACGGAAGCAGAATCTGATGGTGCAGAGATTAATGGTAAATCAGGTGCAACAGTTACTGTAGGAGGTAGTGCAACAAACAGTGCAGCAAATGCGGGACATGGGGGAAAAGCTGTTGTAAAGGAAGGAGAACATTTTGGATATTTTGAAAAGGTAGTCAAGGTAGTTTCTGATGCTTATAGTACTGCTAATAAAGCATTGGCACCTGTATGTTGTTTCCTATTGAGAACAGAAAGAGATAACGAATGTAAAAAATCATCAATTATAGTAATACTTATTTTTATTATGGTCGCGGTGGCAATAGTTCATTATGTTTATAATCAGGTAAGTAATTAAATTAAAATAAAAATATATAAAATAAATAAAAAAAACTATAAATTTATTTTTGAAATTTTATTATTATTAAATAAATATATTATATATATTATACTTTTCAATTTTATATTAGGTTTTGAATTGTTACAATTCATGTTGTAGGAAACCACTAAGTGAATATAGAGATTATTATTATTATAATCATCCATACTACCTACAACATTATGGAGCAATGTGCGAAGGTTCAATGGAACAACAACGAATAGTATCTCAGGAGGAATCATCTCCCCACGTACTTAAAAAGCCATTGCTATATCAACAAAATGGAGAACCAGAAAAGAAAGAAGAAATAGAAGAAGAAAAAGAAGAAGAAAAAGAAGAAGAAAAAAGAAGAAGAAAAAGAAGAAGAAAAAGAAGAAGAAAAAGAAGAAGAAAAAGAAGAAGAAAAAGAAGAAGAAAAAGAAGAAGAAAAAGAAGAAGAAAAAGAAGAAGAAAAAGAAGAAGAAAAAGAAGAAGAAAAAGAAGAAGAAAAAGAAGAAGAAATAGAAGAAGAAAAAGAAGAAGAAAGGGAAGAAGAAGAAAAAGAAGAAGAAAGAGAAGAAGATAGGGAAGAAGAAGAAAAAGAAGAAGAAAAAGAAGAAGAAAGAAAGAAAAAAAAAAAGGATATTTATAAACGTAAAAATAAAAACAATGATACAATTGATCTAGAAAATAATGAGATGTGTAACTAATAATAAAATATATAATTGTAATATTACCCATAATTCTGATTATTGTCCCTTATGTAAACGTATTTTTGTTAAAATTTTTTTTTCTATTTCTATAAGTAATATTATATTTCATTGTAAATATATTAATCAATATAAAATATTTCTTATAAACGTTACCTTTTTTCATTAGAATATTAACAATGTCTAACTGTTTTTATTATGAAATTTTCATAAAAGCTGTGTAATTTAATATTAAAAAAATGGATAATTTCTGCTTTAAATTTTAGCTATTGCATTATAAAATTACTGTACCTTTTTTTATTGATTTACATTTGTGTTTGTAACAAAATTAAAATATAGTAATCATGGATCATTATAATATATGTTTTTTATAGGAAAAATATGTTACCTCCTTTTTTATGTGTAACATGAGCATATTCAATTTTATAACATAAAAAAATAAATTCATGCGTAACGAAGATGAAATTTTTTTTGTTAATATAATAAATGTTATGTTTTTTTTTTTCTAAATAAAAAATAAAACTTTATATTTGAAAATATTAAATGGAAATTGATAAAAAAACATGAACTAATTAAAAAAAAAAAAGAGATATAAACAGAATTTTAATAACTTATATTCCAGTGCTCTTCTTAATTTCATATTAGTGCTATTAAGCTCATTAACCATTTTTCCATCTATAAACATTACCACATATGCTAATAGTTAAAGTTATGCACTCGTCCATGTAAAACTTTATTCTAATGTAAAATAACACTGTTAATATTTCAATCGGTTACTTTTGTAAACATATTTTGTAACGTTATTATTTTTTCATAAAATAATATATTTTACAAAAAAATGTAAAAAGTAATCTATATCTTTTTTTTGTGTTCTATAATAATACAAAAAATTATATTGGACTTTCTCAAATATGGTGGAATAAATAACAAAAAAATTTAAGTTGCAGTTGCACATATTTTCATTTAATAATCCGTAAATTACATTTCATAATGTATATAATATAAAAAAATAAAACTGCTAAGAAATATCCTATTATTCAGGTATTTTTTTCATTTAAAATAAGAAGTGAACGTTCCATAGATATACACGTATATATATATATAACACGTCATTTTTTAAAGAACATTCCAACTTCTCAAAACATTTCACATAATATTTACGCATTCATATAACCCTGATATGTTATCACTATCTGTTTATCATTGTTACTAATATCATTATGTTTTCATGCATACTCATATTAACAATCTTTATGAAAACATAAACAATAAAATGCAGTTTAAATAATGTTCATACTAAAATAGACAACAACAAATTGAGGCATATAACATTAGAAAAATTCTGAAAATTATAATAAATTATTAAAAAGTATATTAAAAGATCCTAACAAAATAAATAACATGTTTTGCTATTTTATGTGTATTTTTATTTAAAAAAATGTGTCACTTTTGTCATTATTCTTATGGAATTATTATAGATAGCATGTATGTGAATATAAATGAACACATATTAAGGTATCAATAATAAAATGTAAAATGAAACAAAAGTTAAAATATTAAAGCAATGTAAACATAGCTTTAATCAGTGTGATATAGTGTTACAGTGTAAGCAAAAAATTAATATGTTAAAATATTAAAGCAATGTAAACATAGCTTTAATCAGTGTGATATAGTGTTACAGTGTAAGCAAAATTAATATATTCCTAATTTTAGAAAAATGTAATAATGAAAGACGAACAATTTCAGTATTAAAATATTCTTAAACTAAATAAGCAATGGGAATATACATTAATTAAAAATGGATGCATATATAATACTTAGCTTATTATTTATTCATTTTCTTTTGCTGCGTCAATGACTATTTATTAAACAACTCCAATTATACATATGTTAATAAATTAATACATAATTTTGTTTCTTCCCTCCATTACAGCATTAATCTAGTAAGGTAAGAAATTTTAATTTCTTCATTAGTATACCTCAATGGAATTTAAAGGTTTTAAATTATAATACGTTCATTATGTACTATAGGCAGCAATTATATTTGTTTAAAACCAACTACAAACTTTACAAAACATATATTTTTTTTAATCAATATATGTAGCTAACTAATTTTACAAATTATTTTTTTCAATGATTAAGAATTACCATTTTTTCTACAAATGTACTAGAATATAGCTAAAATAGAAACTGTATTATTACATTACTATCACTGCTACAGCACTAGTATTTTTTTAAATGTCATGTATTTAAGTTTTTTTAAAAAAACATTTCTTATAAAAATTAAAATGTCATTCATAAATTAAAACACTAAACTGTGACTGTTAATTATCTTTTCTTATAATCCATAAGGAGAATGTTATAAAACATTCGTTTATAAACTGTATTTCTCTAAAATATGAGTCATTAATAATAATATAATTCATTTGTGTAAGTATTAATAATTAATAAAATTATTATTCCTTATAATATTACATATTTAAATTATTTTTATATTCCTCAAAAGAAACTATAATTCAAGTTCAAATTATTTACTCAAAGTTTCATTATTAACAATTAACACTATGGTATACAGATTCACAATAATAACATTTGTTATACAAGAATAATAATATAAACAAAAAAAAATAAAGAGATATGTGTAGTTGTAAATTAACAGTATTTTGTAATATTTTCTAGTAATGGAATTACAACAAATCAATCAAACAATTAATTTGTATAATATACAACTGGTGGAGAACTAGGAGATATAAGAGATTATAAACTGATATATTTTTATTTACATATTAAGATTCCTAGAAGTATTGAATAGTTAATTATAAATAATGGTAGAGGAGCGCAAACATTTCACCTTCAAAAAAAATAAAAAATAAACAAAATAATTCTTCAAGTATTTCACGTTCAAACAGCTTCTTTGTTTTTATGTTTTATTTATAATAAAACATTTACAGAAATTACGAATTAATTAAATAATTGTGCGCATAATGTAACCAAAGAATAAATATCATTTAACTTATTTAATTTATGACAAAATTTGTGCATTATTAATGTTTCAACAAAATTCTTAAAACTAATGAAGCTATATCATATTTTAATATAAAAAACTTCTGTTAATATCCCTTAAATTTTAGGATGAAATCATATCTCATATCACAAAAGTACAGAAACTTTTTAATATAATGTAACTTCAATGGAATCTATATAGGAACTAAAATGTATAAATTGTATCTCAAAAACGTTATTTCCATTATTTTCGCTGCATAAAACTCATTTTTTTAGGGTGCAAGATTAATAGTTCCAATTACAATTTTTTCTTTTTTGTCAGAATTTATTCTTTTTTATGCTTTTTCTTATAGGTTAAATGAATGAAAATGTTATTTAAAAGATTTTACATTATAAAATAGAATCTAATTCTTTTACTATGAATAATTTTGAATAAAGAAAAGTATGTTATATATGTGTATGACATATTTTTCAACTGTACATTAGTGTAACTTATGCATAATTGTACCTTATAACCCCAAAAATAAATTCTGAATGAGCTCAATGTTATCATACTTTTTATCACAACAGTTGGAAAATGAAATACACGCATTTGGATTGCATGAAATATACGTGTATCAAGAAAAAAAGAATTATGTAACAATGCTAAAACTATAAATATATCAATACTTAATGTCAAATTAATATATATATCAATGTGTGACAAAAGAAACAATGTCATCGAATTTACAAACACAAGAAGTAAAAAAAAATTTTCAATACCCTCTTATAAATAACAGGACACAAATTCCTTGGAGGATGTGCATAATCTAGGATAATATGCATAATAGTAATAAATATAAAAAATATTTATGTCATAAATGAAATTTTCTTAATTATGTTAATTTCATATTAACCATTATGTACTCTATTACTCATCTTTTTTTTTTTTTTTCTTTTTTTTTAAAAAGTTAAAAATATATGTTACCTTTAAACGTATAAGCTTTAAATAATATAAACAGTGTAATTTACAAAAAGAATATAGAGTTTAACAAGAATATAGCAAATTTTCATTTCTTCCAAAGAGAATAAAATTATTGAATTATAAATATCATTAGGTCTTGTTTTTCTAGACACATGCATATGAATTTAGTGTTTCGTTTTCATATTTTTTGCGTTCTTGTTTTATGTGTTCTATCAGAAATGGTCTATCTGATTTAAAGGTTTAGTGATTATTATTTTCTTTATTCTTATGTAATGGATTATATAAGTTTACTAAAAATTAGATAGTTCATCTTACATTGGTTAGATTTATATATGATGTGCAGTCTATGTATTCTATATGTTAGTAAAAGTATATGACAAAAATATAAATTAATACTACGATTCTAAATATATATTTTTTTTTATATTTAACCTATACACATATTGGGGATATATTTTTATTGAGGCACAGATATTTACAGATGAATCCATATCACATTATTTTCATACATATATCTGTAACACAAAGTCTGTCATTACCATTAAAATTTAAGCGCTTGTGAAAATTATATTTCTTTATTTTATAAAGTTGGTTATCAATTAATACAATTATTTAATAAAATAATAACATGGTAGACATCTAATATTAATTTTTATGTATAATGTATTCATTTAATTTTTTTTTACTAATTATTCATGTGTAAATTAAATTTTAACTTCCCTTATATATATATAGTTCTATTTAGTATGAAATATTTAATTCATTTCATTAAAATAGATTAGCATTAATTAAAATAAATTCACATTTAGATAAGTTTTTTATATCTTTCATTCTTTTTAATTGAATTCCAACTGTTTTTTGCTAATTTTATTTGAGCTTAACCTCCCTTATAATACATTTATGAATACTACACTAAATTAATCCCATCACAAAGTAAAATATTAAACAATAATTAACAAAATGATGATAGCCCATGAATATTTTTATTTCGATGAATGTATAAAGAAAAATAAACTTAATTATATTCTTAATGAAAATTTTGTAGAATTATAAAATACCATGGAGTAAAATTACGGTTTTATATCTTTTTCGAAAAAGTTTACAACTTCTTATTTAGTTTGAGTATTACACAATTGCAACAACGGTCCGTAATTGTTATTTTTTATGATTTATGCTTTTTTTTTTATCTGTGTTTTATTTTTCAATATTTATTTTCTTCTTATGCTATAACATTACACATTATCAGGTACATATTTTTTAGGGGGTCATAAATATAGAAATCAGGAAGCTAAAATAATGTAACAATATTTTCTTAAAGTAAAAATCGATTCTTTCTATATGTGAAATAAATGATAAGCTCAAGATAGCACTACAAAAATATTGTGTTAATTGTGTCAAAGTGATAAGGCGTTTATTAAATAATGAAAATATTGAATTCTGCTTCTACAGATGTATCAAATAAGCAAATTTAAAGTCGAAGTATATTAATTAGATAAATAAGTGATACATATATAGGATAATTAACAAAAAATATTTGTTTTTTATTAATAGGCTTCTAATTTAAGAAAAAATCATTAAAAATAATTAATTATAAACTTTTAATTACAGCAGACGAATTCCTAAATATATCTTTAAAACATTTACATTTAATAAAACATTCTACTTATTTTTTCTATTTTATTTTTTTCAGTAGAATATCTTGCTTGTATGTGCAATTTTATTGCTGTGAATGCTTATTGTGTCTTTTTCTTTGCTGTTCTATCATTGTTGTTGTTTTTTTAAATGTTCTTGAAAATTTTAAAAAATATACTTCTAAAAAATAATGACACACATACTTTTTATGAACTGATTTAATCATATTCAAAATGTTCTTTTGAATGCAAAAATATCGTTTGATACAACATAATTACTATGTAAAATATTATGATGTAGCATTAGTTCAAAGCATAATGCATCATTTTAAAATATTTATAAAAAAATTGTAAAAATATATTTATTTAGAAAACCTTTTCTTTTATCAATTCGTCCCTTTTTTCCCTTTTTATATTATATTAGTTCATTGTAAACTTAAATTCTAACGTATGTACATATATAGGCAAAACTCCAGTATTTCTCAAAAATGACTATGCATATACCTCTCACCTCATTTTATGAAATTACAAACTATATGCTTATCAAATATATATTTTTTGTGATTTGCAGTTATGTTCAATTTATTCTTCTATTATTCTGTTGAAATTTGCTTATATAGTGTATCCTACACATTTTAACGATTTTACGTATTCATGTATACATAATGTTTGTCAATAATATTTATTCTCAATTTTAAACACCACATAATTTACGTTTATTTTGTGAGCATACCTACTAAAACAAGCATAATTTATTTCTTTTATTTTAATTATAGGTACGTTTCATTTTGTTTTTTATTATATTCACAAAATCGATTTCATTTTTTATATTTAAAATTCAGTTTAATGATGTAATGTTATGAATAGCTATCTATAACAATAATCGTACTTAAAAATGTTTCGATTTTTTCTGTTTAATTTTGGCTTTAAAAAAAAAAAATATGTGCACATGTAATAAAATACAGATTTTTATTTTTTTAACAATTATTCAACTAACATAATATTACGTGAAGTTGTAATTACAAAAATTTATATATAATGGAAAGAATAGCATAATGAGATGCCATCATAATTAACACTATGTGTCCGTTTAGAAAACACTTTTTTTTGAAGGTATCATTTATATTTATATATGTAAAAGAAAATTTTCTTTAAATTAGTTTCTAATGATAATAAATGATAATAATCTAAAATGCCTATTGAAAAATTAAGCACACAGAATGAAATTTTTGGATAAAGAAGTGCGCTTAAAAACTAGCACATTTCTTTGTATTATTCTATTATCAACATTTTACTTTAATTATTATTATTATAGTTTCTTAAGTTATTCTTTTAAATCATGCAATAATAATAAATGTTAATTTATCTTAATAAATATTAAATGAGAATGATTTACTTATAATTATAATACAGTGGAGAATTTTTTTTATGACAACCCTACAAGAATGTTGCAAAATAACACATTTAATATGAAGACTTAACTATGGCTTGTAAAAAGTCCATATAGGTATGTTAATTATTGTACGACTTTTTAAAATTTTTTAAAATAATATTATTAAATTAACCTAATTTCACCTTTTTTTTACTCTATTTATTATAATTAATTCCTTCATTATAATATATATCTATTCATGAGATGCAAATAAAATAATGTTATTTTTAAATTATAAGAAAGTCACTCAGGTACAAGTCATTGTGAAGGTAATCATTGAAACATGAGCATTTTGAAAGTAATGTAGAATATATCTATATTTCAAATTATTTTTTTCCATGCATCACACTTCATTTATATTGACTTGTATACTAAAAATGAATTTTTATAAAACTACTTATGAATACAATAATTGTGTATCACGGAAGTGAAATAAAAAAAGGATTATTTACTAAATATTTTTTTTTGTAAATTTCCCTATTTCCATATCATATTTCTTACCATCTTATTCTATACGTTTTTATGTTCAATAAATATTTACTTGAAAAATGTTTTCCAAAATTACTTAATTTTACACGTAAAATATGTTTCTAACTAATTGTATTTTAGGACTTTTTTTTTTTTTTAAAGTTATTGTTGTTTCTAAAAAATATCAATTTGATGTAAAATAATAAAAAAAAAAAGAAAATAATAAATGTATTCTTTCTTAATTGAAATATATTTAAAATTCTAAAATTTTTATACTGTCATAAATATTGTACTTTTTTTTTCTTAAACTAATATTCTAAAATAATAACTACATTGAAATTGAAGATATTATGTTTTCAGTAATTTATTAATTTTAAAAAAATATTTCATTTTTCGTTACTTTATGAATTTTATAATATATATGTAATATTATTAATATTTTATGAATTCTATTTTATACCTTATAACAACATCCACATTAAAACGTTGATGTAAATTATTTTTGTTTTTACTTTATAACATATAAAAAATTAGAATTTGTTAAAGAAAAATATAAAAATACATAATTAACTATTTTTATACACTATATGTAGAACTAATTTTTTTTTCTACATTTTAGACTGCTATCTTGCTTTATGATAAGATAAATTTGAATTTTTTTTTTTTTTTTTTTTTTTATAGCTCATTTCCTTAATTATAGCATGTATAGTTTGTGCGTTATCTAAATTATTCTATATGAACCATTTTAATTATTCAGAATTTTTATACAAAAATTCAGTTAATTTTATTTTAAATTTTTTTTTTATATGTGTTTATAATTTTAATATAGAATATTATTAAATCGCTTTAAAAATCCCACATCAGTTTCTATGTTTTAATAAGCATTACCCCTACATATTTTACAGTATGTTTTTAGAGAAATATTAAATACATTAATAAATAACTAACGCACTATCTTTTGATATTTAAAACATATAAATATACCTATAGATTGTTTTACCAAATACATTATAAAACTTAATAAGAACATCATGACAGGAATTTCCAAGTTTCACCTTTTTGCTAAAACTCTTGCAATTTTTTTTTGTGTCCTCGTACACCAGAATCTTAAGAATGATGTAAAATTACAATGTTTTAAATGTCTTCTCTTGTTTAATGAATTTTTTTTTTTTAACCATAATATTATTGTGTGACCTAATTGTATTTTTATAATTAAAAAATGTTATTTTTATTTTCATTTTATAGAGCTCCATTAATAAGTCATTTAGTAATGTGCAAAAAATAGATAAATCATTAAATTCAAGAACCTGTCGATTATTATCAAAAACTGATGTCGTAGGTCAACCAAAACAAGATGACTTAAAAAAATGTAAAATGAATGAAATGGAGGAAATAGATTTAGGATTATATGAAGAACCGAAAAGTCCAAACATATTCAAACGTGCTGATCAATATTTTGAGAACAAAATAATAAATAAACTTTATGATGTAGAGAGTATGAGCATGATCAGACATATTGATAAGAGAGGATTTCTGAAAACATCATGGAAAAACGTTTTTTTGATATATTTACTTCCATTGTGTATAGTTTTGATAGGAGCATTGTTGATAGGGTTAAAACAATTAAAACTATTAGGAAGTTTCGAATATATTTCGTATATTTCATTAGGCCCAACTGTATTAGCTTTATTGCCGCTTTTATATATATTTATAAAAGTAGTTAAACACATTAAAAGGTGGAAAAAAACGGAATCATATCTAGCATAATTTATTATATTTGTTCATTTTAAAAGTTATTTTAGTAATACCTAGCCGCTTATAGCTATTCATATAATATCACACATTTAACATTGTTTTGATGTATACCTAATTTATGGAAAGCAATACATTTAACCATGAAACATTACACAAACATTAATATATATGTATAGTTAATTGAAATTAATTGTATGCTATATTTTTTTTTATCAGTATTTTTTCTGTTCTTAAAATATAATTTATTAAATGTGTTTTTATATGTCCCGTATTTTTCAAAGAATTTATTATAGCATATATACCTACATAATTAGAATTATGAAGAATAAGAGTTTCAGATATATATATGTAGTTTTTTAACACAGTTTGCTAATTATTTGTCGTTATAGAAATATTCTAACTTCGTGTAAAACTGTGATAATTTCTTTCAAACTGTCTTTTGCCTTGAATGCGTACGTTCATTTATGGTAATCGATTTCATTTGTTTTAATTTGTGTTTTACTTCATTCCATCATAAACTAGAAGAACAGAACCATTTGATATGCCTTAATTTAAATATGAAGATATATAATTTGTCATCTTATTAAAAATAATAAATTTAACTTTTCTATTTACACCTTTTATTAGCTCATATATAAATGTAAAAAATATATCTATTTCGAATTTTATAAATCATTTTAAAGAACAGAATTCAAATCAATGAATTTTAAAGCATTTTAATCAAACAAATGTTTGTAATAGTACATCAAATTTTGCACAATAATTTCCCAGCAATTATTACAAGAATGGAGGTAAGCACAAAAACGTTTATACCAAATGTTCTATATCTGATAGTATTTCATATAACTCTTGTGCATATCATAATTATGTTAAAATAAATTATATATCTACTAAATAAATGAATGTAATAATTTAAAGTCGTAAGGTAATAAAAAAAAATATATATATTAAAAAATGTTCTACAAGTTATACAATTATTGAGTTTATTTTGGATCAAATTTATAACAACACATATATGTCTTAAATTGTGCTGATATCAATAGATACAATAACTGTGCTATATTTGAATTTCATTCTTAAGAACATAAATTTTATCATTTAAGTGAATCGTGTTCCAACATATATTAACTATGATATTTATGTTTATAAGGTGTTAAAATGAAATTCTTATACATTTAATCGTGTTATTATTTTTTTGACATAATTTTCTTTACATGATTTTTCTCTTGGGTATATAAAAAAGGATATACCCACAAAAAAAAATTTGTACTAATTTGAAGAAGAGAAGAACATAGATTCAATAGATAACATTTTAGATTTTATAAATTATAATCCAAAAAAATATCTTAGTGATTTAATCATATCACTTTATATCATAATAAAAACAATAATCTAAGATATAATATTAATATATGTAAAAAGAATACATTTAAAATAGTATATTTTATGTTTTTTACGTAATTCCATTAATGAGGATAAGAAGAATGATTCTAGCTATAAAATTCACAACTCATGATGACAATTCAGTCCTTACATATATTGTTACAGTAGACACTATTTAATATTATTATCATATTTCCTTATTTTTTCTAAGGTTCAATGTGCAGTGATTTTTCCTTTGTTATATCTTAGATGATACAAGATTGTTAAAATACATTGTTGTAATTAACATCAGTTATATTTAAATTCGAGTCATAAATATGTTTCTAAGATTTAATATAATATATACATTAATACGAACTTATGATGTAAGATAACTAAATGCTATGAATATGCACGCAAATAAAATTTTACTTATATTATACATGTATTAGGAGCAGTTTTAGTTATCTTATAAAGATCTCATACCAGTAAATTTGATAATATAATATCATTATTATAAATATATCAATATAATATAAAAATTAGGGTTATATATTATACATATAGAGTGAATGTATTTATTTAATATTTCATCATTCATTTTCTAAAATAATATTAATATTAAATTGAGTAATAACACCATAAAGTAGAATCTGTTAATTTTAGAATAAGATTAATTTTTTTTTTTTTTTTACCAAGGATTATTCAAGGGGCAATTTCTTAAGATTAATGTATTTATATACACATATATATTTATTTGAAATATCACTTCAATTAAAATAACATTTGCTGCACGTAAAAAATATGGCATTTTTAATATGAAAAAAAACCTATATACTCAATATGAATTCAACTTTATAAATAAAAAAAAAAAAAAAAAAAAATGATATACAAGTTTTTATTACAATTTGAGCTCAAAATGAACGAATATTATGGGCATACTAACCATGCATTATTGTACTCTTAATTCATATACAGAGTGTACAAGCTATATGTATGTCTAATAAATATTTCACATCATGAGTTGTAAAGTAATTGCTAATTTTATTTAAATTTTATGAAATTTGTATTTTTGGGTACATAATTTATTTACTAATAAATCTTAAAAAGGTTAATACATAATTTTTTAACCAAATCTGTAATAACTCTCTGCTCACTTATATAAATTTTATGTTAATTAAAAATTACAAATTTATTCATAAAGTTTACCACTTTGCCATGTGCGTAGTGTGTGCTATTTATCATAGCATAGTTTTTTACATTGAACTGTTTATTAAAACAATATTTGTTAAGGATAATGTTTATTTATAATTACAACCTGCTAAAAAATAATTTTTTTTTTCAGAATTATAGTGTTTACTGCTATTCATTTATTAAAATGATGGGGACTGATTAAACGTCCAAATTAATTTGTTGTCATATAAATTAAGTGTACATATAGTAACAGTATATATAACTGAAGCTTCTTTTTCCTGTTGGTAAATAAATAAAAACAATGAATGTATTAAATTAACCGAAATGTCATGTAAAAAATTACTTTAATTCCTAGACCAATACTGAATGGAAGTATAATATTAAACTGAAAGTATTGTATGAACCATGTAAACAAATATGAAGGAATAGAGGAAGTTCCCATGGTGTAATATAATGTGGATCAAGTGAGACCCCACAGGTTCATATTCAAATGAGATGAGTAGATGATGGCAATGCAACATATGTTTATAAATATGTAGAGTATGAAGGATATAAGCAGTTACTATATAGGAAAAGAAAAAGACACATATTGGATAAACAAACACGACTGAAAGAATTGTTCAATTTATATAAAAGTTAAATAAAATTAAGAGAGAAAATAATAGGAATCTTGAGGAACACTACAAATCATTAAAGTGGACTATGAGATCCACCATCAGATGAAATGGTGCATAGCGAAAAATATTTAATATTATTAATTTATACCAAACTTGTATGAAATAAAAGCAGACAAAATACACGTAACAGAAAAATTTCAATGGGTAATGAAATGCTAAATATAAAATTTTTAAAATTTAATTATATTTATAAAAGTCAACGTACTGAGATGTAATTATGCTTATATGCTAATATGCGTTATGATTATTCCGTGTAAGAATTATCTATAAAAAGACATTATATCAACAAGAAAAATTTTAATATTTTTTTATAAATGTTTTTGTAAATGTTAAGTTATACAGCGTTTTATTTCCTAAATTATTTCTATTTCTCTAAGAAGCAAGTGAAAAAAAATAGCATAACATAAAATAATTGTTCTGCACAAACGTAATTGCAAAAATAGCTCATAAAGCAATAGACGAATTTAGCTAAAAATTATATTTTTTTTTTAAACATCCTAAAGAGAACATGATCTATGAGGGAAACTTTTTATTATTATCATACAAACAGAAAAGAAATATGTGATAAGGACATTTTCACACATTCCTCATGTATTAACTGCTACTTCTATTGAAAAATATTAATACTATGGTATAAGGTTATAAGCAAGATCTATCAAACAAGCGTGTATCAATTATCAAATTTAAAATTCATTTACTCTGATAATTTTTCATTAATTTGTAAATGTATGTATTTGTATCTCTTTGTATATGAAGATTTTATTAAAAACAGGAATTGATATAGTTTAGTGTTTTACAAATATTTATTTAAAAATTTTGTAATTCACGCCTTAAAGTAATACATTATTATTATATATAGTCTTTTAACGGAGTAGTCATAAAAAATATATGAAAAATTAACAGTTTTACTTCCTAAATTAAAAAAAAAAAAAATTGTGAAACAATCTCAATTGATGACCGCAATTATGCTAAATCTTTTTTTTGATATGTGTATAATGATAATATATATCAGTATCATAGAAGCATTAAATAATAGTTTTTTATCCGAACTAAAGAATTTTAATAAGGATTATTAAATTATTTTCTTAAAATTAATTTACATTAATACCATATAGGACCATGTCTTCCAACTATATAGGTAGCATTTTATTTTCAAATATAATTTCATTTTCTATTGTCATTATCATATGCTTTTTATATATGTACCAAATATGAAAAAAAAAAAAAAATTTACTATTAAACTTGCTCATATTATACTAAAAAATTTTACCACTTATTTATATGGCATATTTGAATTATATATTTTTTTTTTCATTTGTAAATACATAATTCTTTTTAATAACTTCATTGTTTTATGGATACATCATCATCCATGCATAAATAAGAAAATCTAGGATACAACAAATACTACAAATAATGGCACATAGCCAATTTCAAATAAGTCAAACAGATATAGAGACAATTAAAAATAAAACATAGCATATCATTCACAGTAATATACACCCTAAATACATAATAAGAAAAAACATTCCCCATTTTAAGGTATTAGGTAATAAATGGTATGAAAATTAAATTTTTTGTGCAAAAAATAAATATCTCCAATGTTATCAGTGAAAGTATAAATAACAAAGATTCTAGTGCCATTTGTAACATACTCTTAATATGAGACAGAATGCAATGTCTTATCCTAGAATCCGCATTAGAAACATTGATGAATATAATAACTTAAATATATATATAGAGCAATGGTGTATTAATTTTTTTAATAATGCTCACTAAGCAAAAATGTATTATATTAATTAACTAAACAATTTCAAAATTATGCATTAATATAAAAAAAACGTAATCATATTATAATGGGAATATATTAATTCCATGACCAAACAAACTTTAATAAATAGTTCGTAATTGAAACAGTAGTTATTCCTTTGAATATGTCTACTGTAACAATATTTAATGAAATAATTTCTACATAAAAATTTTCAAAATATATTTAAAAACAAAATTAATATTCTCTTGAATACAATAGATATTATTAATTAAATTACATTAACAAATTGTTTACTACTACTTATTATTGATTGAATTTTTAAATTATGCATGATATGGCATCCTAAAAAAAAAAAAAAAAAAGTAATAATAAAATATCCAAAAAAATAAAACTAAGGAAACAAACTAAATTTCAAAATTTCCTTATAAACTATAACACGCAAAAGGTTGTTTGCATAATATATGTTAAAAATCATTTACTTTTTGTTAAATTATATGGTGATATCCAAAGCATTTTACTTTATAACTCTCCAAATTAAACAGTGTTTTCTAATATTATATCTATATGTAATTTTCATCATCTAGCACAGTTTGATATTGCTTACATATTGTACAAATGCACATCTATCCCTCATTTTTTAGTTTTATAAAATTTATAGTAACAACAGAACGAAAAATTATGGCATTTCACACAATCCTAGTGAAGAATTCTTTTCAAATTTACTTAAACCAGAATTGCAACATTTCCATTTTTTTGATGCATTTCTATATTTTTGTGTATTCCCATTGTATCTTATCTTTATCCTTAACAATTAATATAATATATTACACATATTCAACATTTTTGAATTTTATAAATATTTTCTACAATCCCTTTTTATTTAGATTATTCCACATCTTCAAAAATTTTTGCCATTTTCTAAATTATGGATACTTGTTGTATACACAGTAGCACTCCTTTGTTTCGTCCTGTTCATTTAACATTATCTTCTTTTTTTTCTTCTATTAAATATAAATTTTCGAAAAATAGTACTCCTTTTTTCATAATACCACTCTAAGTGGTTTCATGTTGTATATATAATCAATAAAAATAATCTTACGCAGCATGATAAATTAAATTTAATCTCCTCGTTTGAGGATCTTCTAATATATATTCTGAGCTATACATAGACAAATTTTCTTCAGACTCATCATAATAATTATTCTTAATTTTTTTTTTTTTTCGTTTTCTTTTATTATAATCTGGTCCTAACCTAGTTGACTAATACAAAAATAAAAAGGTAAAACATATGAAAATGTATTTACTGTCTAATTATACATTTGAAAGGAATTAAAATTATAAATTATAACATGATGTCCTTATATTTTAAATTTTAACGCATAGTTACCCTGTGATAATAGAATAAAAAGAGAATTGCTCCAAGTATTGAAGTAGTTACTATGAAGTTATTCAAAAGGTTGAAGCCCACCTTGTTATGTACGGTTTCAATAATGTCTTGAGTTTCAGTAATGATCTCAGGTTCTGTGTCCCTTCTAGTATCTGATGTGTTAAAAGAACCTTCGTCATTATCATCTCCAATTTTTTCAATTGAATAAGCACTAGGAGTTTCCGGTTGCAAAGTGGATGTCTCATGAGATTCCTCTCCTTTTGTATTTAATAGTTCAAGACTTTCTCTTAATTGAGTCAATAATTTCTGAGTATTGTACTTGCTTTCGCACCTAACAAAGGTACTACAGTAATATTCCATTAATTCATCTTCCTCACAGCAGTCATCAATTTTCTTCTTATAAAATGGGTCAATATATGTAACATAATTCACATAATGTTGACACATAGTTTTATCAACGTTATCACATTTGATTTTATCAAAATTTTCAAAATAATCATGCAAATCTTTGTCTTTTTTCCACCCTACCGGATCAACCCAAAACCCCCCCCTGCAGGCATCACTCATGTTATAATTTGATATAAAAGTTGATACTACATTCAAAATTTCATTAGCAATATCATTCTCTTTACCTGTGTAGGTTCTATTATAATATTTTTCACTTATCTGGTCGTTCAACCAGTGTTGAAAGAAATAACAACCCAGTTTTTGTTTTCCATTATTTTTATCTTTTAATTGTGTTAAAGTGTTTACTATTTTATTACAAAGTGTTATATCATCGGGCTTATATTTTTCTAAGCTTTTACAGTAATCACTTTTACTATCTGTGGATGTCTCATTAAATTTTTTATATATTTGATATGCAGGTAAATGTGATAATATTTTTTCCTATTAGAAATAAAAAAATAAATGTTATTCAGTAAATATACCTTTTTATTAACGAAAAAGAGTCTTATTATTCTTAAAAATATGTGGAATATTGAAATAATACACTACATATATTGTGTAGATTTACCCAATTGTTTTCTGGTGAAAGCACCATTTTATGTTATATATTAAATTAACATAATGGAACAATAATCTGAATAATTGCATGTATAAATATGTATGAAAAATTAAACCATGTAATCTATATCTACAACATGCATTGCCTTTTACATTAATTTTTCAAAAACTATGAAAGTTTCCTCAAATTTTTCACTTTTTTTTTTTTTTTTTTTTTTTTTTTTTTGTCTGCTAAGCTGCTACTATTAGACTACGTTATTAGTATGGTACCAAATGATGTATTAAACTTTTAAATGTGTATTCAAGGAAAATCGTGAATATAATTCCATATGTAAAACATATTGTTGTAAAACAAATTTTTATTTCGTATGATTTCAGTTTATCACATAACATTATAATTCTATTATAAATACGTGTTAGAAAAAATAATTTTAAATTACCTTAAAATTAAAATACAATTTTTATAGAAATATTTAGCCAATTTTTTTTTTTTTTTTTTGACTTTATAATTGTTTCTTTACAAAATAAGAATCACCCCTTTTCATGTTAATAATTATTGCATTTTTGTTACTAAATGAGAATATATTATGTTTAGTTAAAAGGAAATAGCGTTTTAATTGTTTTCTTTCATGTTACATTTTTACGAATTTTAATCTTAAATATTTTATTTCCCATTTAGTTGAACATGTAAGTTAAAAAGCTACACACGTCTTAACACATGTAAATTCTTCAAAATAAAAATACCTTAAAAAATCACATTTTAAAAATGTTATATAAATGATATTTATAAATTATAACTTTTTTATTACAAAATATTTCTTTTTAGTAATGCTAAAATATCTGTGCTCATGAGAAATATTATGTAAATATAGGGAGAAAAATCGCAAACTTTTAAGCTAATTGTTTGAATATTTTATTTGTAAAAATTCTTAAAGAAATTATAAATGCGTTTGAGAACTTGTAATATTTTTTGGTTTACATATATACAAAATTCTTCTCATTCAAAATTATGCATTTCATTAGGAATATATAATCCTACTTATTAATTCTTTTCCTTATTTTAACGATAAAAATGTAATTATTTTCTGTGCTTATCACAAGATAAACTTTTTTAAAAAAATATACAACAAATTTAAATAATCATCAGATATATTACATGTAATTTCTAGCCTCAATGTTGCATTAATAATAAGAACCGTATACAAAATTGTTCCATTAAACATAAAAGTGTCTATCTGTGAATCAATGTGAATACAATAAATAAAATATTTTTCAGAAATTAGGTGAATTATCGCATATATATGGAAAACAAGAATAATTAATTTTTGCCTTATGCAAAAATATGTTATGTTTTTGCTGCAAAATAGACGTCTTAATGGAAAATAGTTTCTGTATATGTAGAACCGTTTTGCTATAATTCTTAAATTGTTTTTCCTTACCGTTGTGTGAAATTATGTAAACACTAAAGAATGACAACATATTAAATACAATGACGGGGATGAAAGAAGAATAAAAGAATTTACATCTTCTCTAAAAATGTCACTATGCATAGCATAGGTGTAAGCTCTAAAAATAAAAATTGACAAAGTGATATTTATAGTAGCGTAGAAATAATAAAGGGTTTTAGGGGTTCACTATTTAAGAAAAAAAAAAAATGTGTATCTTTGGTAGTGTTACAAATTGTACATCACATCATTTATAAACATAACACTTATATACACCTTTTTATCGTTAAATTTAAGTTTCGCGTAAAGTGTATGAAAACCATGTCATGGTATTCTGCCATTAATGACATTAATACTTAAGACACGGTGATTTTATGTAAATACTTAAGAAAATTTTTTATAAATTCAGTAATTTTACATTTTCTTAAAAAGGCAGTCTCCTATTTTAATATATTATAATTCTAAACATTTCTTATGTTTATTTTTAAAACATCCAACAATATATGCCACAAGGCGCTAGTTTTGGGACTAAAATAGTTATTCTTCAATAGTAAAATTAAATATGTTATAACTTTACGAAATGATAAATTTCAATAATGCAGGTGTGTATACCTGTAAAAGTAAATAACATTTCAAATTATTAAGAGGAAAAGAAAAAGGGGAAAAATTGCTATAATTACAATTAATGGTCAAATAATCTCCAACGTAAGTTACGCACCTTTTACATGACGAGGAAACAATAATGGGGGAATAGCTGTTCAGAATTACGCGATGATGTTGTAGATGTTAAAAAAAAAAAACAATTTCTGTGTTGGAAAATTCAGAGAACAGCAACTGATCTACACTTACATTTAAATAAATAAATTAATAGTTCGAAAAAACAAAAGAACATTATAAAATATGCTACAAAAGCAATAACGATAAACATATTTCAAATATTACCATTGATACGAGAGAAATATTATAAAATTCCAATTAAACGTTTTTGATATATTAAACAGTTGAGTTTAAATTTGGAACAACATCCTAATTTAAACTATAAAATCACGAGATTTATGTACAATAAATGGGCAACTTGAAATAAAAATAACTACAATGGATATACATGGTAAAGCAAGTTTAAAAAATAGAGATGATCCTTCAGTGTCAGGAAATACATATAACATACTGAGTTTTTGCATTCAGCTCCACATTATACTTGAGGGTAAAATATATGACTGCATATGTTAGTTCTAATTCTACCGAAGAACTAGCACTATCAAACAATTTAGATGCAATTTCTAGTTCAACATGATATTAAAAGTGGGATTGCCATTGTACACAGATAATGCTTAGGTGTCCTTCCAATTTTCAATCTCAAAATCGAGGAAATATTGCTTCAAGGGGTATGAAAATCCTAAGAAGTAATAACCATATTTGTAAACTTCAGATTTTGGAAGCCTCTTCATCAATTCTTACTTATTCTAATAAAGAATGGAAAACATCTGAAAAAGATGACCTCTTAAAAAATAGATATAACTCGAAGAAGTAATAATTTATGGGGTAGCCCAAAATTACATATGTTATAAACTTTCATAGAATCATCAACCATATGAGAATTATAATATGATTCCTAAATTTTATTTTATGATATCAAATTAGAAGTTGCAAAATATTCACATGTGTTTTTCACTTCTTACTATAAGGATAACATAAGTCATACTTTGAGCTAAAATTAGCATACTTATTGATACCATATTGTAATAAAAACACAGCATTAAATATTAATTACAATTTGAATAACTCCATTCGCGTAAGCAGTAGAAATATAAATACAGATAGGGTGTAATTCCTTTAGTGATGTGCAATACCTGAAAAATTTTTTTATAAAAAATAATGTCATAATAGGTGCAGTTATTCTTGCAACTGTCATGTTATTCGCCTTTTTTTTAAAAGTAATAAGAAATTTCTGAATAAAACACAACATAAATTTTTTCTAATTAAAGCTTCATTTTATAGTTATATGTATTCCTATTTTGTATATCACTTATTTGTATTTATTCTTTAGGGTGTAAAAAAGGGAGAAAACAAAAATTGAGGCAAAGTTACAAAAAACAATGCTGTATCGATTAGACCATTCAAAAAATGAGGTTTATATGTGGACTCTTCAAAATACGCATTATATAAAGATCCATAATAAAGGATTCATATATGATAAATAGAAGAAGAAAAAATAGAATGAAAAATGCACTAAACAGAAATGTGAAAAAGTCTAAATCTACCGAAATAGAAAGGTCTCTTTATAATTAATTCTACAATTACATGCGGGAAGATAAAAATACAGGAGCAATTTATAAAAAAAGGAAAAATATTAAAATAATTTGTTAGAATATGATAATAAATTTGCAAAAAATAATAAACAATGGACTCCATGATTAGGTAAAAAATTATATGAAAAGTGAATAAGGTAGTACAGCAATTTTTATTGGCTAGAAAAAAACTTGATGATAAAGTAAGAAAACTGTTATATAAAATAATGATGCGTATTATAATGCGTTTTATGAAGAATTATGTTGAACGTAATATATAAAATGACTGTAGAATAATAATTTTGTGAATAATATCAGCTAACCAAAATATCATTAAGAAGTAAAAAAAAAAAAAGTTACATAAAAAAAGAATTAAAAAGAACAATGTTTAATTATATGTAGTAAAATAATCACATATCGATTTTTCAATCTTTATGTGTAGAAATGTCTAGGGTTATTCAAAATATTGAATTATAATATAAAATCGTTTTAACATGACGTTGATAGAATTACTCTAAATTCATTTCTAATAAGACACAATTCATGCATCATATTAGTGAGAAAGCAAAAATAGTGAAAATTTGTAAAACTTCCTAACTTTTCTACAATTTTTTAAGGGAAAAATTAAGAGAGATTTTATTATACGTAAAAAGACATTAACTTATTTGGGTTAAAACTCTAATTTGGCTATACATTATTATTTTATATTTTTTTTGTATATTCCAAGAATAGTATACAGCTTATTAGGCACTATTACATTAATATGTTGTATGACTATATTTTCCTTTTTTTTGTAAAATAATAAACTTCGTAAGTTTTATTTTGTTATTTATTAGTTAATACATTAAACTGTTTTTATATAAAATATTCTTTGTAATGTAATGCAAAAGAAGAACATTCCTTTGCGAAAGTGCTAACATGTGAATTGATCTACCAAATGGAATAATTCAAATTACTTATTATGTTTATTATTACTCTTTATATGATTACCTTTTTTACATATTTTTTGGCTAATTTTTTCCCTTAATCTAATTTTTTAATTTTAATTCTTTTAAAAAATCGAACTCTTGATAAAATTTAACTTCATAATATAGAACAATTAAGTAATATATTTTAATGTAACTAACAGTTATGTATGCAGTTAATCAATTTTCTTAGTCAATAAAACACCAGTATATCAATTAACAATAGTTGCTATTCTTTTGTTATTCTATAAAGCAAAAATTTTTATTTCGCTATAACATATTACTTATAATAATATATAATAATGCTCTACTAATTTTATTATTAGCGTATGTATGGTAAAACTAATAATCCTATATTCTTCACATGAATAATTGGGTAATACAGCAGTTTTGTAAAAAAAGTTATCTACAAATAATTGCTAATATTCAAACATAACACCCTCCCATTTAATAACAGTGCAAAATGTGTTATTATGTACACTAATAGGAATCCTCCCCAAAAAAAAACAACAAAACAACCACATGCAATAACCGAATTTGATAAAAAAAAATTTAGTAAAACCTAAAATTATATATGTTAGAAGAAATTAGTCCAAACATAACTATATAACTATGAAATAAAATTCTGAATTTTTATTTTTCATTTCAGTTTTTTTTTTTTTTTTTTTTTTTGGTATAGGTTTAAAAGTATATAGAATGTTTCGTCTACCATTTTGGTGTGTGATACATAGATATTCAAAAAGAATAAACATATCAAACTTATTAATATATTATTATATTAAAATTCGTAATAATCAGTTTCAAATAGAAACCAAATATATTATAATTAGATTAACCTCTTCATGTTTTCCCATGTGTATGAAGTTATTTATAAAATATTAAAAATGTTTTACATAGTTCACATAAATATAAACACATCTAGTGTGGTCTTATTAGTGAATGGCAACCAAGTATAATGCTTCAAAATATAATAAGTACAAACACAAAAATAAAATAATAAATAATATTTACAAAAAAAATCAAATAGGAAACATCCATATGTATAATGAATTTATCAGATAAAGAGGTGCGTATAAAAAAAAAAAAACACAAAAAAAATATTTTTTCTTACATGAGAAAATATTGAAATGAGTATTTAAGTAAAAATTTCAAAGTGTAATATTGTTTTCCAATAAATTTCCTAGTATAATTTTTTATTTTGTAACCCTTAAAAATGCATTATGTCAATTTTTCATATTTATATATTTATTTTATTTTTTCACATCAAAATTTTAATATCTCATAATCAAATATCCTTAATTTCTGTACTGTTTCAACAATGTTTTAGACGCCCTAATTTTAATCGTATTCAACTAATACATTCCCCTAATTTTATCCTTTATATTTAAATAGTTCTTTCCAACAATACATATAAGTATCACACTTATCTATTCGACTATTCATTCAAATGTATTACATGTTAATTGTTTTGAAATTATGTAAGAATTAGAACAACTTCTGAGCATATCATAATTTTTATTCTTCATTTATGCCTCATAGGATTTTCTCAAATAATTCCTATATCATTTTTTTTTTTTTTTTTTTTTTTGCTAAAATGCTTACTATAGATATTTTTCAAATAATATTCTTAATTAGTAAATATAATCACCCATAGTTTCGTATAACAAATGTACCCTCTTCATTTTCGAATTCTCAGGTGGTGATTCTAATATATATCTTGACAATTCTTGATGTTTATCATAATAGTTATTCTCATATCCTCTTTTCTTTTTTTTCTTTATTCCCTTTTTACTTGGTCCTGATCCTGGCAAAGTTGACTAATGCACAAATGAAATAAAAACGCACAGTATATTTTTATTCGTAATTGTGCATTTGAAAAAATGAACATTATATGGATTATCACAAAATACATATATATTAATATTCAATTTTTACTTTAAAGAAATTAATAAGGAATATAACTGCACAAAAAATTGTAACACCGATGACTGTGTAACGTATATACCCTGAGTTCAATGTATCATATTTTTTTTTATGAGAAATATAGAAATTTGGCACCATCTCAGGTAATGCAGGATATGTAGAAATATCCATATCCTCCTTATGAAGAAATTGCTCCTGATGTTCTGTATCTTGCTCTATTCCATCCTGAGGTATATCTACTCTTCCTCTTTGATCTTGTTCATCTGTTAAAATTATTTGAGGTAATAAACTTTGTGAACCTGATAAATCTTGTGAATGTTCTATATCTTCTGATCCCAGTGCAACTTCTTGTTCTTCCGTGTCTAACCAATCAGATTGATCTTCTTCTTCTACTGAATCTAATGAATCTTCTTTCGATTCTGTAATTTCCACTTCTTTTGTAACTCCCTTTTCTTCTGTACCCCCATCGGACACATCATTTTTTGAAGTTGCATCATCTCCCACTCTTTCTTCAAAATCATTTTGAGTCACGGGTTCATGGTCTGCTGCTGATTTAGCTATAGGATCTGTATATCCTGTTGATGGATGATCAGCTGAAGTACTCACACTTGAAGTCTCAATAGAGCTGCATTCTTTTAGTTCGGTTATAAGATTCTTTGGATTATACAAGTTACGACAATAAAAATAATGTGGGGCATAGGAAAAAGGCAACCAAATACTTCTATCACAGTTAATCTTCCTATACCGCTCATATAATGAACTTAAAACATTAATATATGCTAAACATTTACTACATTGATCTTTATTTTTTGATCTACTAATTTGTTTAATTTTCTCATGATTTTTAAAATACATATGCAAAAATTTCCTTCTTCTATATTCATTAAAATCAACTGTTCGTACAACCTGTGGTAAAATATTACATCTAGAATAAAAGTGTTTTCTAATAGCCTTATTTCCTGTGTTAATAAGTTCTCTAACAAACGGTATTGCACTAACCTTTTTAGTGTGTTCATAGTTTTTCCCTATTTCATCATATAACCAATAACGTAAATAACTACAATATTTGGAACTTTCTTGATTTCCCTTATTACCATATATTTTTTCTAAAAAGTATAAGAGTTTACTGCAAATCTCTTTAGCTTCTGCATTTGTTTTTTCTTTTTTACTAAATGCAACTTCACAGTAATGATTATATTTAGATGTTCCAGGATTTGAAAAAAATTCCTTATATATTTTATCAAGCCCTAAATCATTTACAGCATCCTCCTAAAAATATGCATAAAAAAGGTTAATAAACAAATACCAACATTATTGCTCAGAAAACATAAATTTCCCGTTTATTTAGATAGACATAACTTAAATATTCAACTAGTAAAATAGTGATGCATATTCATATAAACCAATTTGTCCTCAAGTGTCTTCTTCATCATTTTTTTTTTTTTTGACGTAATTTATTTTTAATAAAAATATTGTTTCCAAATTTCACACATTAATATATATATGTTCAAAATACGTAATACTGTAGCGACATATTTGAGTAACCCTTTATATTATTCCTATCTTCTCTATGATTACTTATTCGCATGAACTGTTAGTGTGTAATAAGTGTGCTGTATTCATTTTTTATTTTTATTATTTATGTAAAGATAGCCATTTTTTAATCATAAGAAGGTAAAAAATAAAAAAAAGTAACTTAAATTTCACACTGTATAATAATAATACAAAAAATGTAGCAACAGTTTTATATATTTAATATGCTGAGCATACATAAAGGATTATATTTAAAAATTTTGTGTGTTAAAGTATTTAGTAGTTTATAATACCTTTTATATATTCTTTAAAAATTATATAAATTATTGCTAGCATAAAAAAAAAATTTCTTTGAGGGAGGACAATAACTTTTCTGTGATAATGAAATTTATTTGACATAAGAAATTGGTTTTGTTTTATTATCCTATAAATTTATAACTGAAAATAGAATAATAATTCTAATGGTGAAAAAGACAAAAACAAGCTTATAAAACGTTTATCAAAAATATATGTTATTGTGTAACATTAGGGGAACTTATCCGAGCATCCTATTATTTGCGATTTTTCTGGCTTAATAATTTCTAGAATTGTGTTGAAATTACAAAATATACAAGTCCAGTTACATTCCTCTTCATTTCCGTAGCAAAAAAAAATTTTTATTTTATAATTTTTTCAATTTCTTATATCCTTTAATGGTATATATGTACATGTTTTGGGATTATTAATGTAAATAAAAGCGTATTTATTATAAAATTAATGAGATTCTTTTTTTTCCTAAAAAAGGACATTCTTCATCATTACAAAACGGTGAAAAAAAGTTACGAAAAAACCTCCACATTTCTTACACGAAATATTCTTGAAAATTTTATAACATGTTGTCATAACGTATATACAGTTGTGTTAATTTTTTAGCCCGTTTTAATCATACCCATATTGCTAGCAGTAAGAAAAAATAGAGAAAATTTTTATGTTATTATTTTACAAAGTTTATTTTTTTTATACATTTCTTATAATTAGTTTTTGTTAAATTTAAATAACACTTACGAATATTTTACTTAAAAAAATAGGATAACAGCAAGGAAAAATAAATACCCATTTCTCTTATATTAATTGTTGCGACATAGTGCAATGCTTAAAATTGAGAGTGTTAAATGTATTACATAATTATTGTAATACATTATGCACATAAATGAACATCTTGATAAAAAACCAGGAACACAATTATCACTTCTTAAAAAGGGGCATCAAAAATTGTGTATTTGTTAAGCAGACAAGTTACCAAACATAGAATAAATGTTCTTGTACTTTTTTTTTTTTTTTTCCGCTTTATTTTTATTTTCATCATAATAACACAATTATATGTTTTAAAGAAAGTTATTTATGTGTAAATCATCATTTGAGTGTATCACTCATCAACTTAATTTTCTAAAAACAATTGAATTAATGAAATAGTTATAGAAAATAAACATATAATACTAATTTTGTTGTTGCACATTCCAAAAATATTTTTTATGCAACATTAACAGTGTTATTAACAATACAGATAATCATGCAAAACAGAAAAATAAAATCAACAAACCTTTTGATATATATAAATCTGAATATCCCTAACTTTCATCATTTAGTGTAACGACGACATTATATGACAACTAGTGGTATCTTTTTCCTGGACACGCTTTATGTATATATTTCTACATGTAAGGCAATATTATTTTATAAGAGTAATATAAAATATTTATTTCCCTAACTTGTGCTATTATAAATTCAATTATCTCTAATACTCTAAAAGTTCAATGATTTTATTTAGTTTTAGCAATAAGTGTATATGTTCATCTAATTATTATTTATGTAAAATGTTCGTTTAAAGGTGTATACATTCCACCAATAATAATACACTATTTCGATAAAACTAATTTTATATATTAGTAAAATTGTATGGAGAAAGAATTAACCCTTTACGTAAAACTGAATTTTTTTTTTTTTTTAATAATTCAAAAGAATATATTTTATACACATTACTTGTTGATGTATTTTTTTGGAAGTAAATTCATCAGATAACTTACAATTTTAACTACTTTTTATGATATATATATTTTAACAAGTTTTAATTATTTTCTGTTTTTTACATTAATAATGGACAAATAAACAAACATGAATGTTCATCAAAACATCAAATTAATATATTTTACTAAACATATCAGACAGGATAATTAGTAAAAATATTTTTATATATGAACATGTCATTCAACACAAAAAAGAAAAATTAATAAATGAAAAAATTTAATTTATTTCTAAAAAATTGAAAATAAAAATCAACCCTTTTTTTTTTTTTTTTTTTACACTAATGTTAATACTAATAAAACATATATATACAGATGCTTATACCTCTCCATTTTATTACAAAAAGAGTTTATTTTTTGTCTAATTCTTAGCAAAAATGACCCCCCTTATGTGGGATTATAAGCTATGCGTGTTCGTGCTCCCTGCTTATTTGTATTCATATTTTTTGGTGTACGGGATGTTGCTTTTTTATGAACTCTAGGTTTAACATTACTCATAGCATGACCTTTAGGGTAACCTCTGTTATTTATCTTAACTTCCTTTTTCTTTAACATTCTTCTATGTATCACTGATCCAAAAGGTGTAAACTGATAAAAAAAAAGTAAAAAAAGAAAATATATGTTCTCATTTTATAATTATTCACCTCTAACAATGTAAATTATAAGTTGTATAAAATATTTGACGTTTTAAAAAACTCCTCTTTACCTTATAATAAATAAACAAAACTAATAATATTCCCAATATTAGAAGGAATGAGACGCCTATCCGTGTAAATTTGTTATTGGCACCCGGAAAAAAAGGAAAATCATAGTAATTGCCAGATAATATACTCATAAACATTTCTTTATCTGCAGTAGGCATCATAAATCCAATAGTTCCAGTTTCACGTACATTTGGTTCTGCGCAGTTCCCTGACGCATCTTTTACTAAATATTTCTCGCATTTTGTTTCATTTCGATTTAATTCTCTTGTATCTTGTGGTAATGTGACATTTCCTGATTGTGAACTTTCAGAATTAACTTCGCCTTGAGATCCCTTCCCTTTTGCACTGTTTGAACCATGAGTTTTTTCCTTCACGGTGTCACTCAGAGAAGATGGTGTGGCTCCTTGATTTTTTCCATTAGTTTCATTAAAAGTGGGGGTGGTAGATTCGTTAGTTTTTGGTTCAAATATAGAACATGAATTAAATACAGTACCATCTTTCGTTTTTATTTCTGTACACCGAAAATATTTATGCTCCCCTTTATGAATCCAATCATATTTTTCATCATTCTTTATAACGGGTAATTTATTACTATCACATGTTACGGTTGTAAAGAAATTGGCAGGGTTATGCTTTTCATCACATGAAAAATATTTTAAACATCTGTAAGACTTGAAAGGACAGCAATAACTTTTATGTTTTAAATATATACTGCTTATGGAATTAATATATTTTTTGAAATTATTTCTTTTACTCGTATCGGAACAATAATTTTTAGTAATAGTATCAAAATTCGTAAAGTAATCATACAAAAATTTTTCTTCAACCCATTCAGTCAAAATATCTTTATTACAGCTATAGTATGGACAATTATAAATAGTTTTTTTTTTTTTATTTAAACACTCCTTTATATTATTAAGATGTTCAAAAATAACTGCGTGATCATATGAATTGTCCCTAGATAATAACCACACTCTGTAGTATATCCAGTAAAGAAAATGTAAGCATTGATCCTTATATGATAAACTATCTTTCAATTCAGTTAATTGTTTTTCAACCTTAACGCACAAATCATATAATCCATTATTACCATCTTTAGGCTCAGTTATCTTAGTACAATATTCAGTTGTTAACGTATTTCCTTCCACTTTTTCATTGAATTTATCATATAATTTGTAGTAATATGAATTTGAAAATATTTCTTTCTAGGAATAAAATATAAAAAGAATTTATATAAGCGTTAATACATCTGTTCATAAGAATGAAAATTTTAATTTTTTTCAACGGTATTTATAACACCAAAGTAAAATTATAAAAAAACAGAGACACTAATTTAAAAAAAAAAAAAAGAAATATACCAAAATATCATCAGTTAATGTCTCCATTCTGAATTATATTTAAAAATAAGAATGGTAAATGAAGTTCTCTAAGAGTTCGTAGCTTATATGTGTAAGGTAATATTTCTTTTAATAATAAGCATTATCACAATCCCAAATGACTGTATGAACTAAACAAGTGTAGTTTACCTAATACACCACTTTAATTGGGATATATGGTTATATTATTATAATCATATATATGTAATATAAAGTAGCCATTTTTAATTTTAAAAAAGGTATAATTAAGAACTGTCTTCATTATCCCAGTAAATTAACATATTATAAGAAAAATTCGTATTTTATAACATGTATTTTTTATAATAATAGTGTGTAATTATGTAATCATAGAAAATATAAACAATTATTTTTAATATACAAATATACATACTAAATTTCATGTGGTACTATATAAGTAAAGATTCCTTACTTTTTTATTCAGTACCAACATATAAGCATAGCTATGTATGAGAATAATTTCATTCTTTAATTAGATGAGAAAAAGTTTAAAATGTAGACATAAATAAATTGTAACTCAAATGTTTAGTTTTATCTAGGTCTTTATATATTATTCCTTTTTTCTCATATTAACATATAATCAGCAGGTTTTGTCATTTATATAAACGAAAAAATTATATTATTCACTAGAACAAATAAATAACACATCTTGGGGTTTCTCTTTTTTCACGTAAAAAATTGCGTGCATTATGACAGAATAATTTTAATTATAATTTCACAATTTAAAGTAATTCAAATATTTTTGAAATGATAATCTGCTGATCAATGTAAACAGATGATAATTAAAAATATTACATATTTTCAAAAATGAATAACTGTATTTAAAATATAATTTTGCACATTAATAAGTGTTATATTTTAACATAAAATATGTGAAACAATTTACTTGTTATAATAAAAAACTTGAAAAATTAATTAACAAAAAATTATTAAAATATATTTTTTTTTTAAATAACAATTTCATGATAAAAATATAATTGCTTTTGTGCAACAATGATCATAGATATTTTTTACATTTATTATAACATAATACTAATAACAATTAGGTTATATCTGTTAAAATTAGAATAATACATTTAAAATTTTAATGCAACACATTTTTTTTTTTTACATTATCATAAGTAGGTGTATTGCTATTCTCCATTGAGTGTTTTCCAAACAGTTATACATATAAATAAACTAGTTAGAAAAAAAAAAAGAAAAAGAAATAAAACAATGAATTATAATTCTAAAAAAAAATTAATTGATACGACATTGTAGTCGAATATTCGAAATATGTGTTTGTATACTATGTTATATAAAAGTTGTGGTTCATGAAGTTAAAAATAGGTTTGATTAGGGTAATACACATGTGAGTGTTTTTTATTAGGGGACATGTAAAATAAGTATTACAATGTTATTAGTAATGTGCATATATTTTTCTGAGATGTGTGAAAAATTATAATTATGATAACTATGATTTTTAGAAAAATATAAGGTTTTATAATATATTCCATATAAACTAACTCGTGTCAGGGATATATCTACTCATTATGTAATATATATTTTTATCTTTAACATATAATTTGGATTGTTACAATACGGGAATTACTTTTATAATTGATATTTGTTAAAGAATAATTCAAATATATTTATGTCATATACCGTTTCACTTTTCAATGTCAACCATTCCTCTTATTAAAGTAGGACATTCGATAAATACCTATTCAACTGCATACTGTGTTAGAATATTTATACATGTACACTAGCTGAAAAATGTATTATCAAAATATATATTATTTAGATTACTCATTGAAAAATTTACAATCATTTTAGCTTTAAGTATTTATATGATGATATATTTAGTAGTATCACTATGACAAGTAGTCCCGAATAAACTTCTTCCCATTTTTATAAATCCTAATATCGTTTCTCGGGTTTAGTGAAAAAGCGAAATAATGCACCATTCAATGTTTATAAAAAAAATACATATTTTATAATTATTTCAATGTCTTTTAAAGATACCTTATATGCACCTTATAATAATAATTAGGGGGTTATCGTTCCCAATTACAATTTCATACTTAAAATTGTAAGTTTATTTTATAAGATATATTATTATACCAATTACAATTTAGTTAAATTTTTTTTCATTTCAATTGTGATTTATCATTTTTACGAGTGAACACGTTTTTCTTAAATATCATAATAAAATAGATAACTTCAACCGATAATTAATATATTCGTGCACTATATTATATATAATACACTTCTAATTAATTTTCACATGTATATCGTCTCATTATTTTTAGTGTATTTTTTTTCATCGCTTTTATTTGCGTAAAATTATTATTTTATCAGGTACTAATTTTTGAAATTAAATTGTAAAAAGAAAAATTTAAGAGAATCACAATTAGGAAAAATCAAATAATATGTATTTATTTTGAGGTTAATACTTCATATAAATAAAAAAACTCTATATATTGCAATTTTCTTGTTCTCGGAGTTAACTATAATTTCTAAACAATGTTTTAACTCCATAAAATAATATATTCTCCTATATGTGTTACATATTTTTGATAAAGTACAATATAAATTAAAAATATTTATAATTTATTTTATTTTCCCAGAAATTTAACTATATCATATATATGTTATAAAATGCTTAATTCTTAATAATGTTCACGTAAGGAATAAAAATATTTTGACAAAATTAATCAGTTACAAGCACATGTTTTCAAAAATACACTCATTTCTTAAGTTGGCCTTTAAGACGAATTATACACAAATTTGAAATGAGTATATAATTCTCATATTATAATTATTAATATATCATTCAATTCTTAATGTGTCAAATTCATTATGAAATCATGTTTTATTACACATATTTAGAAGAATGTGTAAAAAATTTTAATACACTTTTGCGGATATTACATCAATGTTGAATTAAAAACATATAACAACAAAAAAAAAAAAAAAAAAAAAACATCATTTTGTCAAATGTGTAACCTAATTTTATTATTTCTATTAAAAATTTAAATCATAAGGAAAAGGTGTTAAACAAATAATCAATAATATTAGAAATTTATAAAAAATGTAAAAATAATCTTAAAAATAATTACTATATTTTTTTTACAAACAAAAAATAATTTTCGACAAAAAGTTGATTTTTCTCCAATGTAATCAAGAAAACATATTTATATAGAAAATATTATATTATCTTTTAGTTCCCACTCATAACGCCCATTAAACCAAATTACAAATTGCCTGCATTCATCCTTACATTATTGATATATATTATTTCTTACAAGGATTAATAACATAAAAAAAAATCTTATGATGCATGATAGGATATACGCGCTTTCTTATTAGGGGGATTCCTATTTGTAGGCCTAGAAGGACTTCTAGATGTCATAGGCCTATTTCCCCTTGGAGGACTTCTAGATGTAAGAGGCTTATTTCCTTTTGAAGGGCTTCTAGATGTATTAGGTCTATTTCCCTTTGGAGGACTGCTAGATGTAAGAGGTCTATTTCCCCTAGGGGGACTACTTTCCACTTGGGGCTTATTTCCCCTTTGAGGACTTTGCTCAAATCCCATATTCATTTTCTGCTTAGTTTTTTTCGTTCTGTTCATCTTCTTATTAATCCATGTTCCGAATGGGGTAAACTAATAGATAAAAAAATTAAATAAAAAATATATAACAAATTATATATGTAACAAATTAAATAATTTCTTCGTAGGAAATATAAGCTACCTATTCTTTTTATAATATTATTAGTTTATACCTTGTAATAAAGAAAAAAAATGAAAAACATTCCTCCTAGTAATAAGGATATGATGATAAGACGATTAATACTTGTTATAACTTTACTAGAAAAGAGAGAATTCTTTCCTTCCTGGTTTTCAGCGCTTTCATATATAAATTCTTTTGGTTCTTCACAAATTAGAGAACCATCATCTTTTTTTAGAATGTGGGCGCAGTGCATCATTTCAAAACCTTTATTAAAATTATCATTTCTCCCTGAGTTTGAAAACTCATGAGCCACCTTATTACTTGAGCTGTATTTTCCAAATGTTTCACCTGCTATTCTCCTTACCATTTCACCTAATGCTTGGGAACCTTTTAATTCTGCAGGTATTCCTACAGAGGTTTTAGATTCTTCTGTAATTTCATCTCCAGATTGAACTGAACCATCATGAGATATTCGTACTGTAGGGGTCCATGAACCAGCATGACCAGCTTGTTTATTTCTTCCATTTTTTCCGGATAGCTTATCATAAAAATCGTCCTCTTCAATTGTACGTCCCATTATATTTTCAAGATTTCTGTGTCCTCTTTCAGGGCTATAACAAGATACCAACGCATAACCTTCATTCCTAGATGCATAATTCACAAGGCACTTGGTGTTGATAATTCTCGTTCTATATTTGTTTCTACGTTTGTGCCATCCATATGGGACATTAGGAAGGGGAATCTGAACATTAGCTTCATTTAATTCTGTTTGTGGAGCTGAACCTTTTACACTTTTTGGTGTTTGGGATGCTCTTACACTTTTTGCTTGTGATTTTATATCACGTCTTTCTTTATCTACATTTAATTTAAATAAAAGATTTCGGGGATCGTACATTGAATCACATCTAAAATAATGGTCACAAAGGTGTGGATATTTAGTGCTACAACAATTTTCATTTGATATTTTTTTTGTATATAGTTCATCAATATATTTTAAATACACCATATACTTATTTTCATCTTTCTTAGACTTAATATTGCTATTAATTTCATCAAAATTTACAAAATATTCAGTTAAAACCTTCTCATCTCCAAAATTATTAGAATAATAATAATTATCGTAGCATTCAAATGTATCCTTTGTTTCACCCAAAACACTGTATTGCAAATTATTTAATTTTTGGGTTAGGATAACTTCACCAAATCTATTCGGCTTACTGGTTATATACTTTTTTTTTAGTTCATCATTTAACCAATATTTCAGTAACATGCAGTAATCCATAGATTTTTCTTTATACTTATTGGAAAGTATGTCTTTTAAACTCCTAATAAATTTTTTACAAATTGTCTCCAGTTCAGTATTTTCTGTATGGTACTTTGCGGTTAATTTACAAACATCATTATATTCACTTGAGTCTTCGTCCTTATTGAATTCATTATATATCTTACCTGAAAGTAAAACCTTCGTAATATCATCCTAAGAATTATTTACAGTAAACAAATTATATAAACGTGTAAATTTACATCATCAACAATTTTTTCCTACACTAGAACATTATTTTAACGTACAAATACTTTATCAACAATGATTATACAAAACCAGTGTATACCCAGTTATTCGTACTTGATCCCTCTAGCATTGTATTTAAAGCTATAACCCTTAAATGAGATAACAAATATATTAATTATACTCGTATTTTCATACGTAAAAAATAAAGATATATATCCCAATGTCTTATTAGGAGCAGCATCACACCTATTTATAAAATGCTTTTTTTGTATTATGAAATATTCATTAAATCTAGAACATCATTAAATAATCCTAATATAACAAATAGTTATAGTTTTGTGTAAACATAATTCAGACTAGGAATACAATTTTTCATATAAAGCTAGTTTTTTGATTAAAAATTGAGTTTTTATAATATTAGAAGATGGAATAATATATTATGTATATCTATATTAATGACACGTAACAATTTCCACTATATTTTTTTTTAAAATATATTTAAAATGAATTAATGTATATATTTTGCAATTATAAGCTCCTTTATAAGGTATTTTATTATATATACTAGTTTTCATCATATAAAATGTATAAGTTCAACTATGAATTTACTTCATTTTTAAGCTCAAAAATGAATCTGATTTTTATATTCAATTTTCCTTTCATGCAGAATTAAAAACACACTCATGCCATGTTGTTACGTATAATAAAATTGATAATTACAGATACGAAATTTAGAAAAGTAAAATATAAACATATGATAAGCTTATAAATATTTTGAGAAATTAATTACGAGAGGCTTACAGATAAAGCATTTCCTATTACAAATTTTTATTATTTAATTTTGTTTATTTTGGAAAGGTCTCTAATCTTTTTTATATACACCTCATAAATGACATCCTTTATATTTTCTCAAGATAATTATAAAGTAAAAAAGAGTAATTAAATTTAACACATTACAGTTTCTATTTTTTGGGATGTACGTTTTCTTTATTAATTTTATTATATATATGTATATGTATCATTTATAAAATTTTTGAAGGTACATTTCACTTTTTACATACATAAACTTAACAATTTTCCAAAAGTATTTTTTTAAAAGATTAAGAAGAGGAAAATTGCGTTTCTTTTCTGTGTATATTTCAAGTAACAACTCTATTCCGTTTTAATCCAAAATAGCAAGTACATGTAATACATGCATATATGTATATGTGTGTCTCATCAAGAACATTCATTTGTAACATTTATTTTGTTGCAATTATATTCTCATATAGTTGCACAAAACAAATGTTTGCATTTTACAATATTATTATATATGTTATGTGATACTTTATTATTATCTCTTCATGATTTATTAACAGTTTCCCGTTAAATAGTCCAAAATTACAATAGAAAGGTAGAAAGTTAGTAAGGTAGAAAAGGGTAGTCCCTTCACATATAATAATGACATTGAATTACAGTGTATATGGTAAAAGCGTATATATTTATACCATAAGTGAAAATAAATTGCCAAATTCGATTATCCTACATGATAATTTTAATTTCTTGAACAAATTATTAATAATGTAATAAAATGGTACCTAAATATAATTAAGAGTCATCGCATGCATAAATATATATACAATAAGTAGTCTACCATTTTCCTTATACCATCAATTTTTCCATGAAAAAAGTATATATATAAATCCTTAGATACCTTTGCATATATTAGTACCCATAAGTAGACATAAAAACCACAGAATGTGAAAAATCTAGAAAAATAAAACTAATTCATGCATAAGGCTCAATAGAATGTTATGCATTAAGCATAAATAGATAGTGATTTTTACAATGACTTACCTATTTATCTTTATAACAAATTCTAAGAATACTATTACCATCATTTTATCAAAAAAAAATTTCTTATTTGTTTTTTGGTATAACAATACATGTAAATAGAAACAAAAAAAAAAAATAAACACAATACTTATAATAATACATATAGGGCTCAAATATGCTTTAACGTTAGTGTCACTTTTTTTGGATTCCTCAACTAAGTCATAAAAAAATTTTTCATTTTAATATCTAAATAAACACTTCATATATAAAATAAGATTAACTTATTCTATATTTTTCCACATTTCATCCTTTCTAGTTACTAAATGAACATAAGTTTATTCATATATCGAAAATATGAAACTACTTAACAATCAACTAGAGTGATATGTAATCCATAAATAATAAGAACAATAAAAACTCACGCTTTTGTTGTAAGTATCTTTGGTTGAGTAAAAAAATATATAATCACAAATATATTTATTCTTTTTAGTTTCATATAAATTGATTGAGAAGAACAAACAGTATCTTAAACAAAAGTACCTCATATACTCATAGCTCCTTTATACTTACATAAGACCGAACAAGTAGATGTAAAAAAAACAATTTTATAAATTCCTTTTCATTTTCATTATATACATTGGTAGTTAAATCCAGATATGGTAGTGTCATAAATTGCGTTTACGACTTGGTAGTTTTAATAATGTTACTGCCGAAGAGTTCATACTTGGTGTTCTTTCTCCTCCTCTAATGAAAAAAATATATATGTATATATATACATACTTAATATAAGAGCAATTCCCCAAGCATATATTTACATATTTATTCTGCAACTGTTTTAGTATTAACCATTAGCCTATTTATTAAAAATGACACTTCATCAAATACATATTTGTAAGATCTAATATGAAACTAATCTATTTTACCTCATTCTGCTATTTAATCTAAATATAAGTTATAGCAAAAATATATATATGTATATACAAACAAATCTTCGTAAAAGTAAAGCATGGATTACATTCAAGACATTGAACCATTTTGCAATATTAAAAAAAGTTATTATTCTCGTCTTGTTTCAAGGCAGGCTAGGTACTTAGACCTAGTGTGACATTTATAATATATGCATTCTTTAAGAGCCATTCCCAAAGAAATCTAAGCTCAATATATATTTTTATTAATTACTTTCACTTAAAATGTTCTTTTTATATCATATATATTAACATTGTGTAATATATATACATTTTTTTTCTTCTTTACCCGTTCACTCCACGTATGTAATTCACAATATTGTCTTATAAAAAAGGCTTTATAGTGGAACTACCCTGAATCATATGAACAAAAGCGAAATTTTAGAACGAAAAAGAATTTCTAAAGGAATATCAAATAAAATGTTTTATAAAGTCCATTTTATCGCCAAAACGACGCAATCTATTTGTTATTATGATACAAAATGTACTATTCAAAAGTTCTCAAAATAATTTTGAAAAAATTATGTAAATGGTGATTTCCTTTTTATGTTTTCGTAATAAGACAAATTTAAATAACATAATTCAGGAAAAAAATACACTGAATTTTAAGTTACATAAACTAATGTTCCCCGTTCATCTGCGCTAGTTGCTTCACTCTCAAGCATGAATACATTAAGGAGGGCTATACCACGACTTAAATGTCTAGAAAGTAAGGAGATTTTATAATTAATTCGGTGCTTATTTCAAATTACTGTCTATTCATACAATGGTTAATATATTTTTTGAATATGCCATTGAAAGTTTCATTTACTTAGAATTGTAAAAATTTAATCATATATTATACTACAAAAAATGCATTTAAGGATTCATTTTTCTTTTTCTTTTCTTTTTTCTATTCCTTCTTAAGAACAAAGAAGTGGTATAATAATACACGTATTTCTGTTTAAAACATATTAACAAAGAAGTAATCGAGTTAAATGTTAATAAGGGGTGGAGACATGTATTTTTAACATGTTTATAAAAAGGTATTAAACAATTTTTTTTGGTTTACAAAAACGCTTTGTCATTTTTCTGCACAAAGCAATTTTAAATAATATATTTTTTTATTTTTTAAAAAAAAAAAGTAAATCGAACATGTTCTATTTTTATAAATATTTTTACAAAGCATTTAAATTTCCAAAATTTTTGTAATACATACCAAGAAGCATCTCCTTTGAGCATACTTTCATATTTGTATACACTAAGATTGTGGTTACATTTTGTTACAAATATAGAGCAACACCTTATTTCTCCTAATGCTTTACAACCACCACATTTGGCACTATTAATATTGGGCTAAGTCCAAAACATCATTGTGTGCAGCCGGTAATATATACTACCCAATAAAATATAGAAAAAGAAAAAAAAACTGTTCTAACGAAAACTTTCAGACGTGCTGTATAAAAATATAATTTCTCCCTAATTTAAAAAACCTTGACGTCAATTTATATATATTAATCACACTAACAAATATTCAAAGAATAGAAGAAAAGAAAAAAGAGTTACGGCACTACAATTTATATGTACAAAGTAGACTGAAAAGAACATACAAGCTTCGTAAAATTCAAATATCTCAATAGAAAGTACTTCACAAAATTATTATTTAAAGTAAAATTTATAATAAAAAAGAAACTCTTTTTATTCTTCTTTCTATTTATAATAAAAGAACACTAAAAAATATGCTTACATTTTTTCTCATTCTTTTTCTTTCTTTTTTTTTTTTATATTATAATGTATATTATATTTATATCTTCGTAAATTTCTCTCCTCCAACCCTTTTTAGTAATAAGCTGTTCCTATAAAACAATCATAACACCCAAATATAATACTCAAACTATTTATGTTTACATTATATAATGTACAATTTATATATATATTTATAATACCTCATTTTTGTACTAATTTTGGATACATTGAACTGATAAATTTTTCATATATTTTTTTTTTTTTTTTTTTTTTTTTACATTATATAAATGCTCTGAGCTAAATAGAATTATTTATCCTTCTGAGCATACTAACACTAACATGCAAATTTAAATAATTTTTTATGCGGGTAAAATAATTAATATAACAAAAAAAAATCGGAAAATACGCGAAATACATTTTGTACGCTAGTTTTTATCTTAATTATTATATAGTTTTTTCATAATTTTTTTTTTTTTTTTTCCTTTTTAACATTTTATAAATGGACGTAAAATAAATTATTCTGTGTTATATTTTTTTTTAACTATTTCTTCTTTTTTTGTTTATCCCCAAAAGTAAAATGTTAAATAAAACTATCCACAATTGTGTATATAATATTATGTTAGTGTTGCATAAAAAAAAAAAAATTTTTTTTTTCAATATTTTATCTCTATCCTAATCGTAGTAAAAATAATTTATTATTTTATTTTTTTTTTAAAAAATAAAAAGAACGCACCGCGGTATATTTTATTACAATTTTGGAGAACTCATTAATATCGAAAATGAATGAAAGAAATTTATATATAAGTGATTAATATATATATATATATGAAAAAACATTGAATACATAAAAATAGGAGAAAGTTTTATATTTGTGCAGATGAATTTAGAAAGTTCTTTTATAGTTAGCACTTACGAATTTTCAATATTGACATTTTGTCAAACAGGGGAACCACACTAAAGTATTCTCCATTTAAAAAAAAATTTTTTTTTTCTGTAACTTTTTTATTTATGGGTAAAGCTTTGCAAAAAAATTACTTTTAGAATGAGAAAAAATTTTTCAGTTTTGTGCCATACACATATATGTATAAATATATTTTTTTTATTATTCCACATGCATACGACATTGTATAAATGCAAATTTTTATTTAGTTAAAGTTTAATGGGTATATAATAAATAAATTAGGACATAAAATAATTTTATAATTGTAAAAAAATAAAAAATATATTTTATAGTAAAAATGTATAACATAGGAATTGCAACTCCAAAATTAACAGTTACATTTATATACGTATAATAAATTATACGATTTTTTCTTTTTTTTTTGTGTTACTATACTGTACATGCTAAGGATATATACACAAATTCAATATGATGGAAAAAACCAGTAGAAGCACATTTTTTTCGAATATTTTTGCCATTACCCTATTAGTGTGGACATCGAACTACACCAATGAGGTACACTTATATTAACACATACACTAATTTTTGCATCTTTCTATGTTCTGTTTCTATGATGTATATATATGCTGCTTTTATATACTGTTTTTTTTTTTTTTTTTTTTTTTTTTTTTTTTTTTTTTTTTTTTTTTTTTTTTTTTTTTTTTTTTTTTTTTTTTTTTTTTTTTTTTTTTTTTTTGCCTCCTTCTCCACAGTATATCATTTCGCGTAAAAATTTTATTAATATTAATAAAATTCATATTTGTCATTAACGTATGCATAATTTTCTCATCATCCTTTTAGCGAATTTGTTATGATGGACAATTCAGTAAAGAAATGAATCTAATAAGCAAGTATGTAGATGGAAGAAAGAGCAGAATATTAGGCCAAAGGAAATATCCAAGTAATCGAAAAAATCAAGCATTTTTGAAAGAAAAAATAAGTGATCTAATTGGTAGTAATGATACAGATTCTGTAAACAGTAATTATTTTTCAATGGATGAAAGTTCGAATTCAGTTAATACATTTAACTCAGATAATGCTTCTGATATAGGTAATAATAATGATGATACTATGTCTCTGTATAGTGTGGATTCTTTAAATACAGCAGAAGCCTCAGAACGAAATAATGATGATACTATGTCTATGTATAGTGTTGATTCCTTAAATACAGCAGATGCCTCAGAAGGAAATAATGATGATACTATGTCTGTGTTTAGTGTGGATTCATTAAATGAAAGAAATCCCTCGGAAGGGAGTATTTCTGACACTGCATCTTTGTATAGCGTGGATTCAATAAATGATGCAGATAACTCCAAAGGAAGTACGCAGAAAAATAGCAATGCTTCAAATACAAATACTTTAAAAATGAAGGATCGATTTAAAAGGTCTAATTATGATGCAAATTCTATGTTAAGTGTAGATTCCTTGAACACAACAGATCTTACAGATGGCAGTGTTTCTGACAGTGCATCTGTGTTTAGCGTGGATTCATTAAATGATGCAGATAACTCCAAAGGAAGTACGCAGAAAAATAGCAATGCTTCAAATACAAATACTTTAAAAGTGAAGGATCGATTTAAAAAGCCAAATAATGATACTAAATCTATGTCAAGTATAGATTCCTTGAACACAAGAGATCTCACAGATGGCAGTGTTTCTGACAGTGCATCTTTGATTAGCGTGGATTCATTAAATGATACAGATTCCTCTAAAGGAAGTACGCAGAAAAATAGTAATGCTTCAAGTACAACTACTTTAAAAATGAAGAATCTCTTTAAAAAGGCAAATCGTGATACTAAATCCATGTCAAGTATAGATTCCTTGAACACAACAGATCTTTCAAACGATAGTGTTTCTAATAGTGACTCTTCTAGTGCAAAATCGTTTAGGACGAAGGATTATTCTATTAATACCTTAGATTCTAGTAATACAAACAGTACAGGCTATGATGATTCAATTAGTAGCAGTAGGAGACGACATAATAAAAGAAAAAATCGTTATGATAGTTACAACACAAGTGAATTATACATGGATAAAGGAAAATTAGAGCATGGTACCTTATATTCCTCAACAGTACCACTTCCGCTAGTGAAACAATCTTATGAAATAGCAGAATTCTCTAATAGTGGTAGGAGAAAAGGTCTAGTTGGATTTTTTAAAAAATTGGATAAAAGTTATGAAAAACAGTTTATAAAACTTTTAACAGACGATTATAAACGTGTTGAAGTAGGTCAAAGTAAATCTATGAAAAAAGCAAAGTTATACGCAAAGATTCTTTCACCAGTGGTAGCTAGCGCAACACTTATTATGTGGTTAATCATGTGTGGATTTGCAACCTCAACTATTTATGCAGGAGGTGTGCTCTACCTTGCAGCAGCATCATATGTTTATAGAAAATACAAAAGGAGTGTGAGTAAGTGTGATCACATTGCGCGAAGTATTCCCTGTCCTAGTAGAAGGGCAATTTCTTACTAGGTCCCGAAAAAAAAAGTAAGCAAAGAAGCAAAGAAGGAATGAAGCAAGAAACCCTCAACTTATGCAACATTTTAGCAAAATATCCTCTGTGTCATTGGTACACTGTTCTTATACCAAGAGCTTTTTTTGTTTTGAATAAAAAAATTTACATATTTACATAATATGTATCACAAAAAAAGACCTCTTTTTTGTATATATCACTGTAGTAACAATTTTTAGACCCCTTTTTGTATATATTTTTTTTTTTTTTTTTTAAAAAAAAACTATGAATATTATATTATAATATACTATATTCTATATTTTTTACTACGGCATATTATCATCATTTTAGCCTTAACTAAGTTTATATATAAATTGTTAATTCTTCATAGTTATTCTGTCAATTAGTGGATTCCATTTTTAATGATTTGTTCCTTTTACCTATTTTATTTTATTTTTTTTTTTTTTTCTGTAAAATGATGTAAAAAACGATTAACGTTTCTGTATACAAAAGTTGGTTTACATAATTAATATATTCCAATTTATTCTGTTGAATTTTTATTTATTTTACGACCTTTACCTAGCGCTTTTTTTTTTTTTTTTTTTTTTTCTCATCAAAATGTGATAATTTTTGTTTTTCGTAAAAACTAATTAGTAGTAACTTTATATTCACACATTCTCCATATCTGATTATCTTCATAACGTAAAAATATATTTGAACGCACATGTATGCATATTTAGGTATATATGTATATATTATGCATATATGAGAAACTTTAATTAGAACAGCTCTGTTGATAGAGCATATCTATCGATAAAAATGTAAAAATATTTTTGCTTTTTTTTTTTTTTTTTTTTTTTATTCCAACATTTATGTGGTATTTTTACCTTCCTTTTGATAATCGTATATACTATTTTGGTTCTCCCATATTTTTTTTGCAATTATATATAAGGATGTGCCCCGTTCTTTATATCATTTTTGTAAATATATTAAGTTAGTAATGCTTACACATAGGGAAGTATCACAAAGTAGACATCACACAAAAGTGCATTTATCATAACTGTTTCATCTACAACTTTTTAACTACTCAAATTGTTGCAACTATCATAATATCCTATATTTTCATAATCCAAGATTGAACAGGAAAAAAATTTTACATACTAATATAATCACTAAAAAATGAATAACCATTCTGAATAAGGCATATATACTTCCCCACCTATAATATATTATTATTACCATTTTAACCACTACATTTGTTACTATATCCAAATTTAAATATTCATATATTTGTGATTTCCCCTTTTCTGTATAGACATATGCACGTATTAACATTTTCTTTCAGCAACACATTCTACAGTGAGGTAAAATTTACAATAGAGTCTGCCTTATGATATAGTAGGAGATATATATTAAAAAATAAGTACATGTCACATTCCTCCGTACGTTTCCCATTGTTGTAATTTCAACTTTCCATGGTTTTACATTAACTCCACCACTTGTGTTACTTCTAAACGAGTATCATTATTAAAGTATTCAACTATATAGCTAATTATTTATGTAACAAAAAATGAATATTTTATCATCACCATATATCATCCCATATAAAAGTCCATGTTCATCAATTCAAATTCAAAACGTAGACTGATTGCATCAGTATAATAGATTAGGAACATCTTCTTTTACAATATTGGATGTGTAAACCGATAATAAGATAAATCCACTTCATCTTAACTAGTGAGGGGTTTATATCCAACTAGATATACTAAAAATTTTAATCTCATAAAAAAATTATAAACCATTATGAGTAAAAAGCTAAAACCTGCATTTCGAAAATATTTTCTAATCCTAACGCAAAAGACATATCAGCTTTTCCCTTCGAAGTGCTAGGAATTTTTCCTACTAAATGCTAACAAAAAAAATTAGATAATTGGGTTGGAACCTTCTAGCATTAAATAAGTGATTATAGTATCTTTGTAAAGATGAAACGAAAAATGAAAGACCAAAATGAAAGACAAAAATGAAGGACAAAAATGAAGGACAAAAATGAAAGACAAAAATGAAGGACAAAAATGAAGGACAAAAATGAAAGACAAAAATGAAAGACAAAAATGAAAGATAAAAAAATTATTTTCCAAAAAAAACAAAAACCTTGTTACGTCCTACTAGTACCGAAATAACCAAATTAAACAGATGTGTACTGCTCATGTAGAATGTTCAAAACAAACAATTGTGACAAAACGAGGAAAACAGAAATAGACCTTGGAAGTATTACCATTCTGCCGTATATCAATGTAAAACACAGGTTCAATAAATGATGCGATAAATTCTTTAGGGGATATACACATATATATATGTGTAAATATGTACATATATATCCATACATGTATGTTAAGCTTAAACCGTTGAGGCCCTGGTTCATTATAGAGAAGTTATACGAGATAGGGAAAAAAAAAAAAAAAAAAAAAAAAGGAATTATAACTAATAAAAGCCTTTCATTTCTTCTTTTCACTTTTTGATTTCATAATTTTCTCAATTATATAGAAAGATAAAAGATATGAGAGGCCTTTAAATTTAGACACTCATCTCCCAAAAGAATAGTGTCTAAAATGAGTGCGTTCTTCATATAACATATATACCTTATTAATCATGTATCCATCTTTATGTTGCAATAATTTAAACACACAAAACAGAATTTACGTCCAAATAGTATATAAGAAATTTCTCTTTTCTCATAATTAGCAATCATTAAAAATATTCTTACTCAGTTGGCTAAAAAATTATCTAAATAGTTTAATTAAAAGAACAATAGACATGCTTTACAAGCCTTATACAGCTTTTTTACATGTGCAATGGTGAAAAATGAAAAAAAATATTGTACTGTACATGCATATATATATATATATATATATATATATATATATATATATATATATATATATACATACATACATGTATATATTCACATATACCCATAAATATAATAAAAATGTATTTACAATGGAACATTTTAACATATGGGAAAGAAAGAAAAAAAGAAATCGGGCTAAAATGGCAAAAGTGGAAAAAAGGAAGTGTACAAAAAAAAGACAACTAAACAAGCACAAAAAAAAAAAAAAAATTAAAATAAAATAAAATGAAAAAAGGACTCTCGAATGCTGATAATGTGTTCTAGAAAAAATACAAAAAAACGTTAATTAGAGCGAAAATTAAAGAGAAAAACAAAGCCAAAATCAAAACGAAAACTAACAAATAAAATGTACAGGAGAGGGAAAAATACTAACTAAAAAAAGAAAAATATTGCTATAACATGTGGGGACTTATACACACCTACACTCTCTTCACTTCATTTTCTCAGTGTATGAAAAACGCACACAAATATGCATATTATTTTCAATGTTCCATATAATAATTAGATCAAGCTATTTCATTCTTTCCGCTGTATTAAATGATTCTTTAACTTATATGTCATTCTTCATCTTATCGAGAAAAAATACGACTCTACCTTATATAAAATTAGTATCTTGAAATTTCTTAAAAAAACTTTTCTTTTCTGGTTTATTTTTGTTTTCGTTTTTTTTATTTTTTCCCTTACTATCTTTATCCTTATTATCAAGTTTATCATCAGAAATATCTTCTGTTAAATCAAGTGAGCTAAAATTTAGATTAGTTAAGTAACCATAATTCATAAGTGATTCATAATTTGAATCATCATATTCTACAAAGTCATCTTCTTCATCTTCTATCTCTTTTAATTCAGAAAAATAATATTCATCTGGGAAATCAGGCAAATGCTTTCCATGACGAGTTTTTTTAATAGGACCCACATGTTTGGATTCTTTCCAGAATTTTTTTATTTCTTCCATTCTCACATCTGGTTCTACTTCTACAACATGTATATTATGTGTTTTTACCTCTTCGGATTTTTTTTGAGAATTTTTTGATTTTGTTTCTGAATTTTTCTTTTTAGAAGTATTAGAACTCTTGTTTTCAACATCTAATTTAACATTTCCTCCCATTAACACTCTCCTGATTTGATTCTGTTCTATCACGGTATTCTTGCATTCATCCTAAAAAGGTTGCCAAGAAATGTATTTATGATGAAGGGAAAACTGTATTCATAACCATACACATGCACATGTACATTGTGTTTGAGGAAGATTATGAAAATACTCTCGCCTTCCGTTCATCCTCTTTTATGCAGATTGATTGATACAATGACATTTCTCATATTTTAAAAACAAAATATGTATTCCATTCGTAGAGCTTGAAAAAAAAAGAGAAAAAAAAAAAAAAATCTTAATGCTTCATAAATCTCATTACTTCACAAAAATGTCTCATAAATGTTGAATTCTAACAGTAAGTATGGTATATGTCTATGCATGCATGTATGTGTTCTTACTTTACTGTAACTGTTTAGTGTGCAAAATAATAATGGAAGAAAGAGTGCCTTTTTAAAAGAGAAAAAAACATTCTTTTTCTCCTTTACTGATGTCCTTTTACTTAGTGCGGCCATTCCTAAGGTAGACAAATGTTGAAAGATAATATAAAGGTTTTTTGCAAATGAAAAGTGGTAAGTGTATGCATATATACATGTTCTATGTATATGCTATGTATATGTATTGTATTTATAGTGTTTTCTTTTTCTTCATTTCCCAATCTCGTGCTTCAAATATATAAAAGTGAGATAAGGAAAAATCTTTCAATTAGGTATATTTACTATTATTGCATTCACAACTTAAAAATACGAAGGGGATGATATGATGGAGTAAAAGGTACTTCAAAAATATTTTTCAAAATATAATTTTTCTTAATTTGATGAAAAATGTTTTTAAGCCAAATAATACATTGTTTTATTTATTTATTTATTTTTTTTTTTTTTTCTTCTTTTTGATTGTTTGTTTTTTTAATAAAAACATAAATAAAATAAAATAATAAAAGTAATAACAATAAAAGTAATAATAAAAAAAATAATGATAAAAATAATAATAATAAAAATAATGATAAAAAAAATAATAAAAATAATAATAAAAATAATAATAAAATAAAAAAATAAATTAAATAAAGAATATTTTAATGCTTGTTAGACATGCATTATACGACACAGCATGCATGTCGAAAAGTAAAGATCCTAATAGAACAAAACCTAACTTAAAATTTTCTATGATCTAACAGACATATAATTATATGCCAAAATGAACGATAAGGACCTCTATATTTAAAGCTTTGCATATAAAACAATTAACCAATGATTGATTATTATATAAATTCTCTAAAAATAAGAGAAATCATAAAATATGAAAATTCTTTATCCGGGGGGTTATTTTTAAGTAATCACAGGTAAAATATATAAATAACATATGCAACGCATATATATATATATATATATGTCATAAAAAAATACATTTTTAAGTAGTGCATCAATATACCAGTTGAGGATAATTCTACAGTTCATTCATTCCTTTTTAAGGCAAATAAATATGACTTGTTGCTTTTCCTTAAACTTAATATAAACAGTATTTTTTTTTTTTTTTTTTTTTTTTTTTTTGCATGTATTTGTCGTATTAACTTAATGCACAACTGTTGCAAGGTATAATATCACTGAAGCAAAAATACGGTTGTATATTGTAGTTTCAAATTATTCATGCTTACAACAAAAGTTTTTATTTTTTTAAAAAAAAAAAAATAATAATTTCTTTACGTTAAGAATTAAATATCATTTCACAATATAATAAAATGATAAAAAAAATTAGAAAAAAAAAAAAGTAAATTCCTATATAGATGTATATAGAAAAAAATAGTGACTTATTGGCTATAAGTGGAAAAATTTGTAAAAACTTACACTACAATAAAAAGGCATATTCAGATATTTCTTTCTTTATTTATTTATTTGTTTATTCATTCATTTCTTTTTTTTTTTTTGTTTTTGTTTTTGTTTTTTTTTCCCCCCATTTCTCTATTTGTTCATTTCTTTATTTCTTTCTTTTTTTTTTTTTTTTCAAATTTCATGTATTAACCGGGGACACTCTGCATGCATGCTTTACATTGATTCCATATAATTCGTACTACATAATGGAAACTTGTCATGTTCTAAAATATATTCCCATAAGTAAAAGTAAAAATAAGAAAATTTATTCATTTTTGCATTTCCTTTTATCACCAAAAAAAGCTGTGCAAATTTCAATACCAAATTCCGCATTAAGGAAAAAGAACGTATATTGAGATAAATTCTAGATATGTAAATAGGATCGGTTCACATGAGTAAATTGTTGTATCATTACAAGACTTCAGGAAGAGACAGGTGTATTTTTTTTCATAAGTGAATGCATACATATATATATGTACTCGCGTATGTATATTTATATACATACACTTTCCAGCTAAACATTTGATTCCTATATGAAAAAATCTACTGCATTTGACCTACCCCCCTTTAATCGCAATTATTATAGCACTATGATATGAGAAAAAAAAATATTCTAATAACTTTTTTCAAATCACATGGTTCTCTTTTGAATAACTTTTAAGATGTAAAAAAAAACCCTCTAATTTTACCACCTTGTATACTATGAAAAAGATATCTTAGATTCAATGAATAAATTATTCCTCATTCTAAGTGTACAAGAAGAACTTCTTAAAATAAAAAATAACATATAATATAAACAAAAATTCTACATTCTAGTAACGGAATGCTTATATATGGAACATATTTTTTTTTTTTTTTTTTTTTTGACATTTCTACAGACAACTAAGCTTCATATACTTTTGGTACTACATTTTTCCCTCTATCAACTATGACACGTAGTTTTCAAAGAGAATTGATCATACAATATGTATGAGTGTGTGACTTGTAAATTTTTCAAAATTTTATCAACTTCCTTATTGGTTAGTATAATGTAATATTGGAACTTTGAACATCACAAATACAGTAGAGGGGAAGGATAAATAAAATCGAAATAAATACAATTTAGTCAATTTTTTTATTCTAATTCGTTACATTGCATTTGTGGAAGTGCAACATATCTTTTAGTGCTATTTCCATATAAATAATGCGAAAGTTCACCCTTTTCAATTTTTGCACTTTTCCATCATACGATAAATCGAAGTTTCCATCATATTTTTTTTTTTTTTTTTTTTGTTGTTGTTACTTGCAGTGTATCGTTTGTTCCAAGATTCAACTGTGATTTCTCTAAAACACAGTAAGTAGGTAGTTTTTTCATTTTATAAAAATTTATCCATATTTACTTATAATTTCTCCTCAGCAGAGTAGTTCAATTATTATTCTCTCCCCCTCAAGACATTTTTATTTTATTATAATTACACAGAAAAAGTATTCAAATCGTTGTAGTAGTATCCAATAATTAATAAACCGCTTTAGTGTTCTTATATGAGTAATTACTTCTCTTATTTATGTATATACACCTGTAACAAAACTGTTAGAGGTCAGAGAACTTCCTCTAAAAACCAGGTATGTTCTTTTGTTTTTTTCAAATATTACTCAAACATGTACAGGATCTGTAATTTGATACCTATGTAATATAATGTAGCCGTTATTGGTTCATAATTCGGTGCATTCTACAAAAAATTTTTAAAAATAAAAAAACATAAATTAACAAGTTTGTCTGCAAAATAATTCGATGGGTGTTTTTGTATGTATAAAGGAATACATATCACGGTGGAACAACCATATAATTGCAAGCATTAGTAGTAAGTGGAACTTCTCAAGCCATACCTCTCATTTCTTCTTATTATAAGCATCACACACGTTTGATAGTACCCAATTGTTACAGTGCCATGATGACAGGCGAAGTAATAGTCGAAGGTACTTTGAACCATTTTATAGTTCCTCCTTTTTTGATCCAGACGTCTCAGTTTTAAATAAAAATTAAGAAATGTTAATGTCTCATTAGTAAGCCAAACATTTCGTTCAATATAAAATTAAATGTAAGAAAACGTGTAAATATCTGCACACGGATAATATGAAAAGTTCTATCTAGTGCAACCGAAAAATGGGAATAATGTAGAGTAAAAAAATAAATAACTAAAATAAAATAAAACAGATCACAGCATAACAGATCACAGCATAACAGATCACAGCATAACAGATCACAGCATAACAGATCACAGCATAATAGATCACAGCATAATAGATCACAGCATAACAAATCATAGCATAACAGATCACAGCATAACAGATCACAGCATAACAGATCACAGCATAACAGATCACAGCATAACAGATCACAGCATAATAGATCACAGCATAATAGATCACAGCATAATAGATCACAGCATAACAAATCATAGCATAACAGATCACAGCATAACAATCACAGCAAAACAAATCAAATGAAAGCAAAACAAAATAAATATAAGTACTGTTCTAATTAGGTAGAACAAAAATACTGTACCCTTTTTCACTTGGTCTTTTTTTTTTTTTTTCATTACCAAAACGGTAGCAATAAAAACCATGTTGTTATTTCGAATGAATAGCAATTCATTTTTTATGTGTATTCCAAAAGGAAATAACAAAAATAATAAATCACAATAGGTAAAAAAAAGAATTCCTCGTGTAATTATACCCCCTCCCCATAATAAATAAGCTTGTCTTAAGAGAGATGCCGATTAGAAAAATTTTCATTCCTTTAATAATGATATGTGCAAGTATAATTTTATTATTCAGCAAAATGAAATTAATTTTCTCTCATTTGCCTTTTTTTTTTTTTTTTTTTTATACAATACTAACTTTTTTTTTATATGAACTAATAGTAAATATTATGTACAGAATAACATGTTTTTCCTCTTTATTTGTCCATTTTCTAGAGATGCACAAGTGGTACACATTATTGTTCACTTCAGAAAAAGAGTTAAATAGTAAGACAATGGCCTTTTAAAAAAATAAAAAAGCATTCAGTAATATAAAATTTAATACCTTTTTTTTTTTTTTTTTTTTTTTTTAAATTGGCTTTATGTTCTATGTTTCTACATTAAAAAAAAATTAAAATTAAGGATGAGCAACAAAATAACATGATTAAAATTTTTTATTCTGTGAAAACGTAAATTAGTAATTATTTTCTCTTATCCGAAGTTATAAAATTTCAGAGTCCATAATTTTTTCCGTCTACTATTTATTACTCAATCCTAATAATGGATTGATAATAAAATAGTTACGCTAAAAAGTATGTCTAAATTTTCTTTCAACCTAAATTAAAATGAACACAGCCATATAAGAATTTATATACGACATTAAATTAAAAAAAAAAAAAAAAAAACTTGGAAGGCAACTTTACTCTCTCCTTTTCATTTAAATAGCATAAACAATATCTAAATATGTTTTTCCGCTTTTTTGTTACTTTATTTTTTTTTCCCCCCAATATTCTGGTATATAACAAAAAAGAGAACAACTTTTATTTCCTTATCAAAGCACTACAATAGTTTCGACATGGTATTTCTTTAAAAGGAAAAATCTTTTAATCATCGTTTAGAAGAATTTTACAGAATTATATCACCTATTTTTATTACATTATTTAACGTTTTCCTTAATATTAATTTTAATTAACGATATTACATTTTTTTTTTTTTTTTTTTTTTTATTATTTAATAAGAATTTTCAACTTGGTTGAAGGGAAAATTCTAATTAAGCTAAATGAACATTCATGTAATGCTTTGAAATGCGGAAAAACAGATTAAAAAAAAAAAAAAATCTTTACAAAATCACATGTGATGAATGTCACGACAAAGGGATGAAACATAATAATAAAAATATTTTTGCGTAAAATACATAAAAGTTTAACAAGTTAAAGCATTTTTTTTTTTTTTTTTTTTTTCATACAACACCACTGTGCCCCAGAATCTTCTCCTCATGACAGGACTGTGAGATTTTTTTTTTTTTTTTTCACTTAAAATTTACCTGAATATCGAATTAGAGAAATATCGTTGATTCGATGGAAAATCGAACATGTCATGTTAAATATTCCTTAAATGGAGTGTGACCCTCAAAATTTTTACACTGCGCAGAATTATAAAAGCGAGGGGGAATGGGGGATGGGGTGATTTTTAGCGATACAATGCATATTGTTCATATATATGTATAAATACAATATAGGTAAGTAAAAGACACGATAATTCACTCATGCTGACAAACCGTGGTTGAAATTTTGCCACCATTTACTCAAAATTTCCACCACGTCTTAGTGTATAATGTTTTATAATCGCTGCACTATTTATTCAAATGATAAATATTTTAAGGGACATGATATTTTGCAACATCGTAAGGAATAATCTTCTTTTGTAAATTTATATATATATATATATATACACTTCAAATGGAACACACTCATCCAAATGGATTCACCCCAAATTGATTACACACATGAAATGGAGGAAATAAATTATTCCACTTTTTATGCACGAATTTTATAATTTCTGCGTAAAACAGTTTCTCCTATTTTGATGTAAACAATTTAAATAATCCTTTTTCATAATATGCGACAATTTAATTGCAATGATAAATAATTTTATAATAAATTAAAAAAAGGTTAATTTTTAGATCATTCGTTAAGGAGAGACGCATTTGTAGAAGCAACTTCATATGCTTTATAACACGGTCAATCAAATTTTTATCATTTTATAGACACATTCACATCACCGTTATCACCGTTTTAATATTTTCAAAAAAAACTTATGTTTCTCTGTGTGTGTGTGTGTGTAATATGCATGGCGTGTACATACACGTTTATATGTGTGGTATGTGAAAAAGGGAGATTTTTTTTTGTCAGTTGGCTTTTATGCACAACACCAATTTTTATAAAGGTGTATGAATATTCAATACTATCGAAAGACAAACAGAAAAGGGGAATATAATTATAAAAGCTATGAAAAAATTGGAAAAAAAAAATTTTACTTTTAAAGGAACGTAGAAAAAGGTTTTGTACAATTTTATTACGTATAATTTTATTACATATAATTTTATTATACACAATATTATTACATACAATTTTATTATACACAATATTATTACATACAATTTTATTATACACAATATTATTACATACAATTTTATTATACACAATTTTATTACATACAATTTTATTACATACGATTTATTATAATTTTATTTTATTTTTTTACTTCAACAATGCAGTGCTTAATTACTCCACACTTTTAACATCGCACTTAATATAACTAGAATGACATAAAACTATTAATTCAAAAAAAAAAAAAAGAAAACATCAAAATAACACAACTGTGTGTGTACATAGACGTGGAATGAAAATTTTATAAAACATTACTAACACTTATTTGGTTAGCATATATTTCATCATACAATTTCTTAATACTTTATATTTATCTTTTTTCATCCCACCGCTTCCCTCCCCACCTAATTTTTTCTAGTAATAAAGCTTTATTATAATTTATAAGTATATATATATATATACTACTATTCCAATTTTAATTAATAAAATAGTAATTCTAATTTTTTACTTTCAACATGAACAAATAGTGGGCATATTTTACTAACACTTTTATTTGTGAAAAGGAAAAATAAAAAAAATCTAATAATTTCATTTTTTAGAAATGCTTTTCTTTTTACTTTCCACTTTCTAATTGCACAAAAAACTTTACCTTTTATTTTAGTAGTTTTGCGTGAATATATTATTTTTCGTAGGTATTATATTTTATTGTAATGCATAGTAGGTATGTATATATATATATATATTATATATATATATAAATATGTACCTCCTGTAAACCCCCCTCTTCTCACTATTTTATTGCTCATATTTTCGACAAAAAAAAAAAAATATATTTTTTTTTTCCTCAAAATTTTTGATCCTTTAAAAACCGCCAACACACCACCTTTATTAGTCAACCAATGCACATGGTAACATAAACATTTCTGATAATTGCAACATATTACCCCTTTTGGGTAACCCCTAAAATGTGTATCATAGAAAATAATGTTTAGTTATTTCATCATACATTGCATAAATATATAACGCACATATGATATTATATATATATATATATATATATATATATATAATTTGCAGATACATATAATATGTATAAAGCATGTGACTCTTAACTTATTTATATAGCTATTTCTCTACCTACCTATTTATTCATTCATTAGGTGTATAATTAATACATGCATTTAAAAAAAAAATTGAATTTTAAAATTTTGCTCTTTCCCCCTGTGTACACTTTTTTTTCATTATCAAAAAAAAGAAAAAAAAAAAATAGGGATCTTTTCTAACCCCTTTCATCATATTTCTTTCACCCAAACGACACCTGCACCCCGTATTCAATGGAATAAGTGGTATAAAAATATACATAAAATATAAAAAAATACACTAAAATGCATCAATAAAAAAAAAAAAAATATATATATATATATATATATATGATACATATACATATATGCAATTTACATGCGTTAGCGTGTGAAACGCGGAACTAATATTTTTTTGTGCATTTCAAATTTTTTTTTTTTTTTTTAGTTTTTATTTAATCCATTTATACACTTTTATGTATATATTTATAAAAAAAAAAAAAATACCATTTTTATTTTTATTACCTCTTTATTATTTATTATTTTATTTTAATTATTATTATTTTTTTTTTTATTATTATATAAAATACATCTATCTAAAAAATGTGAAATCTCTAAGAAAAATTTATTCTAAATAAAAAAATTTATAAAAGGTTTTTTACCTAAAACATATTCATTATTTACATATTTATTTATCACCACATCTAATAGGAATACTTAGTTTAGCATAAATGAAAAAAACATATTAAGCTCATTTCCTAATCTTAAAAAAATTTTATTTATTTATACACATAATTTTTCGAATCCAAAAACTTGAAAAGCAGCTTAGGATTTATTAGGAAATTAGAAAAACTGCGAAAATGAAGCATTACAAAGCCTTTCTTTTTACCTTCCTTGTATGGGCCTGGGAAAGCACAAAAAATGTAAGATCAGCAAAATTTTCGCTAAAAAAAATGTTTACGTAGTGATACGAATGTTTACGCAGTGATGATATTTTTACCTGCACTGAAATACTCTTCAACTTTCATTATATTCCCACGTCACACAATTTTTTTATCTCCATAATATTTGCTCCTATTTATGTATTTCCATTTATGCTCTATTTCGTAATCTCCTTTTTGTATCCTATTTTTTAATGCACATGAAAATATTTTTTATTCTAATAGCACCTGACACGTCAAGCATTACATGAGTGCACAATTTTAAATTACATACCATTTTTGTGTAGTTTTTACATTTTTTACACATTGAACACATTTGCCCATTTCGACCCTTTTCGACCCATTTCGACCACTTTGATCACCTTTTTTATAGGGTGGCCTGAGCAACCTCAATGGAGCAGATATTGTAGTGCAAAAGGAATTAGGACCTATTGCTGGAAGAATGTTACTTGAATATGATCGTCTGTACAATGATGATGCCAGTAGCGTATACACGAGCAGCACTAATACTAAGAGAGCTTTTGGAAATGATTTCACAAGTGTCTTAGATACAAGTGTTGATGATTTGAAAAGTGTAGCATCAACTGAAAGGATGAGTATGGATGCTAGTACTGCTGATTCTATTTTTGATGAAACTGATAAAGAATCATCAAAAATGGACGAATCTATGTCAGATATGTATGATGATGGTAGCAATGCCACTCTTGATTCTGCTGCTACATTGATGAGCAAAAGGGCAGATGCAGCAAGGAAATTCAAGAGCCATTTAAGCAATTCTGAAAAGAATAAAAGAAATACAAATATCGATTTGTCATATGATGACTTAATTGCTGAAAGACTAAAGGAAGTTAGTCAAAAGGAGAAGGCTTTGAGAAAAGAATTGTTAGATGAATCATCTATTGATTTAAAAGATGTTGGAAAGAGTTTGAAGAAATATTACAAGGAACGTGAAATGGAAAGTATGGATGATGTCACATCAGATTTCAATCTTGATGAAGAATTAAATGATAAAATAAAAGAACTTAGCACAAGGGAACAAGAAGCACTTAAAGATGTATTAAATGGATTCAGCAAAAATAAAAAATCCAAAGGTAAAGGAAAGCATGTTGGTGATTTCTCTGGATATCTTTTAAACTACAAAAAATCACACAGAGATGATTCCAATTTTGAAATTAATCAAAATGAAAGATTATTAAAAAGAATGAAAGAATTCAGCTCAAAGGATAGAGAAGCCATGAGAAGAATTTTAAAAAGAATCAGAGGAGCTAGCAAAAATGGTAGCATGGAAGACATAGAAAGAGAATTAAAATCCCTTTTAAATACCATCAAAAAGAAGAAAAACAGCGATTCTGATGAAAATATTGATGCACTTGTAAATGCCATAGGTGAATCTGTATTTGCAGATGAAAATTCCTCCAAAAAAATCAAAGATACAAAATTGGCAAAACTTTATGGTTCCAAGGAAAGAGGAAGAAAATCATTGGGAGACCTTAGATCTTACATTGATGAAAATATGGATGATGAACATGCAGAAGTTGCTCACATGTTAGTTAACAAAATCGAAAAATACAAACATAAAATGGCCAAATTGCAATCAAGAAGCAAGAACGAATCCAAATTCATGAAAATGAGACACAATCTCAAACTTAAAAAGATCCTCTTGTACGTTCCATTAATCTCTCTCATAACAAGTGTCCTCTTAGCTGGCCTACTTTACTACTATTGGGCAGGTCCATTAACAGTATCTGCAATATTCTTCATTGGTTTATTCAGTTTCATTGCTGGAACTACTGTATCTTATGGTGTTTTGGGAAAAGCATTGTTCAATTCCTCACTTAAAATCATAGACTTTTTGTTGGGTGGTCATGAAGAATTAGATACTGATCACTACTTAGTGAAGAGAAGAAAATACAAGAAATTTTAAGCAAACGAATCAAGCATAATATATACATATTCATACATGTACAATACCATGCAAAACATACGTGTAAAGTATACTTTTTAGCGTGTTGCACTAAATAGCAAGAAGTTATATATATGGTAATGTAAATATAGCAAGGTTTTTGATGATGCAAGTTTCTTGTTTGCTATAATTTGCCAAAAAATTAACTGTATATTAGTGCGCGCAAAAAAAAAACCCTTACCACACCTGTGTTTTTCCCCCTGTAATCACGATACATGTATGCTACATTCAGGCACACGGAATAAAGAAAAAAAAAAAGGAGAAAAAAAAAGAAGAAAAAAAAAGAAGAAAAAAAAAGAAGAAAAAAAAATTCCTTTTTACAAACAACATGAATCCATCTTAATGGGGGAAAAAAAAAATGCAGTGAAATATATAAAATTGGGTGATGTTTTCAAAAGTTCTACCATATTATCACTACACATCCACTGAGCAAAAACTGTACAATACATGAGTGTATTTTATACATTTATACATGTTTTTTAAAACTCAAATTTATATATATTCACATTTTTTTTATATTTATATATAGATCGTCTGATTTTTACGACATAAAAAAAAAAAATTCTTTCAACATAATTTTTTTTTTTTTTTTAAATTATGACACCATATATTATTACGTTTTACCAATTGCATTCATTTTTGTAACATATAAAATTTTATTTGCATAATTTTTTATGAAAAAAATCTATTGTCTCAATAGATCTAGTGACAATTCAAAGAAAAAAAAAAAAAAAAAAGAATAAAGAGGAGCTATAACGATCTAGCTATATATATATATATATATGTATATATTTTATGTATGGAACAGGGATTGGGTATCATTTGTTTAAAGAAATTTTATTCATTCCCAGCCTATGTTTAGATACATATAATATATGCTTTTATTGCGTTCGTACTTTTTGATGCTTTCATATAAATGTACCATATTATATATATATATATATATATATATATATATATTACACATTTTTTTTTATTTTTTTTATATTCATCCAAAGAACCCATAAAAAAACACCAACACAAACCTTCACACATTTTAACATAAACATTTTTTGAGAGTTCACATAATAAAAAGGTACCATTACTTCGAACATCAATAAGTGTGTATGATGCATTTGGAATAAACAAATCCTCTCGTTCCAATGTGTGTGTGTGTAATTATCACGTCTTCTCCTTGAGAAAAAAAAAAAGGAGCGGACAGATATATAGTGTGTGCTAGGGCATTTTAGAGGTTTATCACTTTTTCACATATGTCGTATATATATGTTAGGCTCATTTTTTTTTTTTTTTTGCAATTTTTTCCAGTTTAACTCCATTTCTGCCATTTACAGGAGTTATGGCCATTTTCTTCAATTTTCCATTTTTTTGTGATGGATTTAAAGGAAAAATGAAAAGCTCGTTCCTACTTATGAACAATTTTAAATTCGATTCTATCAACAAGCTGTTAAGACCTTTTTCTCTCTCAAAATTCCCACTTCCCCCAATCCCACTTGGAATATTCATTTTTGTTTCCAAAAATTTATAACATCCTGCCATCCCTACTAACGGACATGTATATACATAAGTGGGAGAGAGATACATACAATTTTTTTATCTATATTCTCATCCCTAGAACTTTGTAAAATCGAATATACTTTCATCAGAATATGCATTTTTCCTAGCCAATTTTAATGATATAAAAAGAAAAAAATAAATAAAAATTCTCAACGTTTAGTATCGTAGGACTAAAGGGAATTTATAAAAAAGGGATATTATATATAGCATACACTTATGGATGCATAAAAAGTATAAACAATTTATCCACAAAATTTTGTATAACAACGTTTTTTCACATTTTCACATTTTCACATTTTCACATTTTTGCCTTTTTTTTTTCATCTTAACAAACCATTAAATATTTTAATAAACCAACCCCCCCTCCCTATCTCTCCCTAAGATTGCCATAAAAAAGTAGGCAATTCTTGTGGGAGTTCATAAATTTCATGTTTGGTGAGTTGGAGAAAAACTTATAATACTATTACATCCTTTAGTTTTCTTTATTAAAAAAAAAAAAAGGGAAGAAAAACTGAGCACTTCTTTGGATAAGAAGAAACAAATTGAGGCTAAAAAGTTGAGGAAAAAACTGACAAAAAAGTTGATAAAAACAAAACAAAAATTCACGTGAAAAAGGAGAACCTTAAAATGCATATAATTTTATGAAAAAGAGAGACGGAATGGATGCAGGAGGAACGAATAAAATGTAGTCCCCGAATATTTGCTAACATAATTGTGCCCATATTATAAGATACAAAAAAAAAAAAAAAAAAAATTGATAGATGAATAGATCGAAAGAAAGGAGGGAGAGCGGAAACTATTCATTCGTGCAATCCCATAAAGTGTATATGATATATTCTCAGACAACGCAGAAAAGACATGTATATAAACAAACATTGGTACACCTACCAACCTTTCCAATATCTACTACCAAATGATATGCACACACAATCAATCATGTGTATATATATATATATATATATATATATATATATATATATATATATATATGCTTCTTCCCCCCTTCGCCTTTCTTTATATGAACACAAGGGAACCCAAAATAAGGTAAAACTTCTGAGGGAAATTTTAATTTCTCTAGTTTTAGATAATCTGAATAGGATGTGTTACTACTTTTCTTTTTATGTGCTCATAAACCTGTAAAAATATAAGGAAGTTCCACTTGCTAAGACATTCATTTTGGATGGCTTAAGATACTTATGATATTCTTTTTTTTTTTTTTTTTTTTTTTTTCGAGAGGTGTAAAAAAAAATGTGTTCATATAATATTGATTTTATTCTTCATACATATTTTTTTTGCCATGAAAGAAAAAAATAAAATAATAAAATAAATTAAAATAAAATAAAAAAAAATAACTATGAAAAGTATCCGAAGCGTTGTGATCCTTCAAAAGGGGTATTGGTTAGTATCATACATCTCCTCTTGCAGAACCTCAAATTTAAGAGTAACAGATGCATCCATTTTTTTTCTACTTGTTCCATTCTTTTCCTCCACTTATCTAATTTTTCAAATAAGAATTTTATAAAAACTTCATACTCAACTGGATTATCATTAATAAAATAATGAATTTTACTAAATTCTTGTTTTTCAATTTTCATTATTTCCTCTTTTATAATATAATAGATCTTATACCATAACATCACTTTAAAATCTTTGGAAATATTGTAACTCAAAGCGTGACCCTCAAAAAATTTCCATATATATTCTTCTCTATAAAAGTATTTTTTCCTTATATATGCATGAACATTATTCCACACATTATACATTTCATCAACACTAATCACACCAGATAAACCTTTAATCTTTTTAAATAATTCTTCCTCTTCTATGTCTTCCCAATCATCTAAATCGGACGTAACAACTGTGTCTGTTTTTTCTTTTGACACAGTTTCAGTATGTCCATTATCTACTTCACTCTTGATATTCTTATTATGTATATTTTTTGTATAAAATGAATCCCTTAATTTTTTTAGCTCTTTAAAAAATTCTTTTTTCTTCTTTTTTTTTTCCTTTTTTTTTTTAACCGTAAGACTAATTTCTTTATTCTTAATCTTTTTCGTTTTGAATAAGCTCTTTTTAATTTTAAATAAAAGTTCAGACAAATTCCTATTTTTAACAGTATTCACTAAGTACCTACATGCATGCCTATGTTCAAATCCATTTTCCTCTTTACGATCCAGCTGGTAACACCATATGTATATGGTTAAGAAGTAATAATTGTAGATTATATAGGAGAGTGTATAAATATGTTGATCGATAAGGGGGAAAAAAAAAAAAAAAAAAAAAACGAAAAAATAACTTGACAAAATAAATCCAATTTCAACATTTTTTACCTGGATATAGAAAAATAGCAGAACAAAAAGTACTACATTAAATAGTTTAGAAAATAAAATCTTTAGAACATTTTTTCTCTTATTTTCTTCTCCTTTTTCATAAGTTTCTTGAAAATGTTTTAAATTTCTTTCATTCTTTAATTGAATTATCTTCAATGGAAAGAAAAACTGTCTTTTGTACATTTTCACAATGTGAGTTCTAGATTTAAAAACGCATCAAAAAACGGATGTAACATGTTAGCAAAAAAAAAAAAAAAAAAAAAAAAAAAAACTATAATTATGCGTTAAAATTAGTGTTATGAAAAAAAATATAAGAAAAAGAAAAAAAAGTATCACAACATCAAGTATTCTAGTGCTGGAGACATTTATATATGCGCATATGTTTTAAAATGTTTATTCATATGCAAGTAACATGTATATATTATATATGCTTACCCATTTATGCATAGAACAACCCTAGAGCATTATTTGCACGATAAATAAAAATAAGAAAATAAGAAACACACGTAAATTGAATTTCGAACTAGCATAGACAAAATAGAAGTTAAAATTTGTACACAAAAAATGTCTAAAAAAAAAAGAGCAAATAAACTGACAAACAAATTGGCAAACAAATTGGCAGACAATCTGGCAAACAAACTCGCAAACAAATTGGCAAACAAATTGGCAAACAAATTGGCAGACAAACTGGCAAACACCACGTGGTTGGAGGATCCAAATATAGATTATTTCAAACCCAATACATAATTGTTCCTTTTTATTTTATTCTGTGTTTTATAATTTCTCTTCCTATTTTGTGGAGATTTTACTACCCTAATTTTGAATTTCTACGTTTTTATGTTAAATGTTTGGGTTGCAGTTAGGTATGTTTTAAATTATTTTTCTTTTATTTTATCAAATGTTGTCGCCTTCTATTTATTATTTTATTTCTGCTTTACCTCTTCTTTTCTTTTCTTTTCTTTTCTATTTTTTTTTTTTTTTTTTTTTTTTTTTTTGAACTAACCCTCAAGAACAGTAAACATTCGTTGGTAATGTTTTTTTTCATTCTTCGAACCTTTCGGAGGTAGTATGCATGCGTGGTCAAACCAAAAATATATGTATATATGCATGTATATATATATATGTATGCATATATAAATCCATATTTAGGTTGAGCAACTCGTTGCTTCCGCTTATTGTTTATTATAAATTTTTAGATTATTTCTTTTATAGAAAAAAAAAAAAAAAAAAAAAAAAAAAAAAAGTGTTTTTCTAGCCCCAACCTACTGTTGCAATATATTATTTATTCTAATATTGTAGATTTTTTCGTTTTAAAAAAAAAAAAAAAAAAAATTGACCCCCAACATACAATTAACGCATATTTAATATTACCAGATTGTATATTTTTTTTTTTTTCCTTTTCGAAAAAAGAAATAAAATAAAATAAAAAATATATAAATAAAATAAAAATGTAACGTCGTTGAATTCATCCAGAATACACTTCCCTCTCCTCCTCAGTGATATCAGTTTTGTCAATGCTTAGTTTATGAACTCCATAATTGTGAGAGGTTGTAAATTTAGCGCTTCTTCATGTATAAACCAATATATATAAATATGCATATGTGCATATCTACATATATATACACAATTATTCTTTTATACATTTGCGTTTTGCATCGTCACTATACATGTGAATAAAGTGACCTAACAACAAAACAGCTTAATCTCCCACAAAAGCCAATGGTGGTAGTACTAGGCTGCGAACGTTGCAAAATTTAGAAAATTTAACAAGTTTAGCAAGTTTAACAAATTTAACAAATTTAACAATTTCAACTAATTTAATAATTTCATCTAATTTAATAATTTCATCTAATTTAATAATTTCAACTAATTTAATAATTTCAACTAATTTAGCAAGTTTAACAACTTTAGTTAATTCCATTAATATAACAATTTCAACTAATTTAATAATTTCAACTAATTTAGCAAGTTTAACAACTTTAGTTAATTCTATTAATATAACAATTTCAACTAATTTAATAATCTCTTCTAATTTAACTTCAAAAAAAAAATTCTCTCTTTTCAAAATGCTAACAATATGGAAAAAAAAAAAAAAAAAATACACAATTTATTATGCACTCAAAAAAATTAGGTACCAATTTTTTTTGTCACATCAAAATGATGCCGCTTTTATTTCTAAATTTTTTCTCTTAAAAAGAAGAAAAGAAAAAATGAGAGTAAGAAATAGAGTGACAATTAGAGTAAGAGAGTGCAATCGAGAGTAGTGGGGGTGAGAAATCATTCATGCACTTCACAAAGTTGCTGCGAGCAGTTCATGAAAACTGCATGTATAGAAAATAAAAATCCTTCCACTAATTATGTTAGACATTTAAATACAACATAAACCTTGGTATAAAAACATTTCTGGAACCATCAAAAACGACACGCAGCTGTGTGTTTATGCGTATTTGCTTTTGTCTGTTTGTGATGGGGGTGGAATGGCACATCACTACAACAGACAACCATAAGTTAGCAGTTTGATAAAAATTATTATACAACTGTACCATAGGTGTCGTATAATTGTTTGATTGACTCATTTGCGAAAAAATATATGTTAGATCTATGAAAATGAAAATACTAATCCTTAAAAATGTTAATGTTTTTTTTTTTTTTTTCCCCACATTGGTATTTTACACTGTTTCGTAAAAATTAGCAAATATATAATGTTCCTTTAAAAAATAAGGAAAAAAAATAAGGACGAAAAATAAGGAAAAAAAATAAGGAAAAAAAGTAAGGAAAAAAAATAAGGACAAAAAATAAGGAAAAAAAAAAAAAAAAAGCTACTCAATTGATGCTTACGAAAACATATCAAGTCTTCAACTGTACCACATTATAAAATTAACTATAACTTATAAATAACCCTTTTTCTTCACATTCTCAACATACTTTTGATTATCATATCCCAACTAGAACGTTTTCAGGTCATCTACAAATTGATTTTCTGCACAGTGCATGATATATGTATATGTATATATATATGTATGTATATGTATATCTGTGTATGGAATTGCAGAGGCACCCATCAGACATATCTACGATGTCTTACGGCACCACCAGAACCCTCGTTGTATTCATTACACTTCCGTGCTTTAACAAGATCCCTAACACCCCTTCTCCAGTATTCAATGAAGTAGTTGCGCATCTTTCTCCTCCAGAAATGGTTTATTTCTACCCTCCGCTTACTCCAGACAGCTCGGGTTCTATTTATATAATTAACAAATTTAACTGGATCAGATGGCCCACGATCAAGAAACATGTGAAAATGTTTATGGTGCCTTTTTTCAAAACGCAGAAATACAGATGTCATACATCTATATACATGCATCCAAACCCTTGTCTTAACACTTTCAGGTATTTGACAATTGCTAGCTATATGGTCACAAAATTCCTTTGCTTTTTCTTGCATATGAATATATTTTTTTCTTTCCTGTCTATGTACATTACTCCAAATGATAAACATTTCATTAACACTTACAGTGTCATCCAAAATTTTAATTCTTTCATTTATTTCTTCTTCCGAATATTCTCTTAGCAAATCAGAATCTTTACAACCATAAGGTTGTGCTTCATATGGATACATAGACTTGTAGTTTCCTCTTCTCATCATCCATTCCTTTCTTCTCCACATATCTGCATACACAATTTCCATATCATCCATATGGATTGGAAAATCGTATGAGCTATCTATGAAGCTACACTCATTCTGTTCATTTTCATCTTCTGATTCTTCAGATCCTATGGTATAACATGATCCATCACTCATATCAGATAAGTCTTCATAACTCTCCGCCATTTTTCTCGTCCTTCTAATGTTATCCTTTTGTCTTGGTTCTGCCTGTAAAGTGGATTAAAAAATGAACAAAAAAAAAAAAAAAAAAAAAAAATTCTCTGCATGCTTAGTGCGTTACTTTTTGCTATATACAAAGACACAAGAAGAATAAAATAAAAAAGGAAGTGTATAAAAAAAAAAAAAAAAAAAAATCATCACATATCAAAGCGGTGCTTCAATAAAAAAAAAAAAAAAAAAAGGTCCTCACTTGGAGTACACAAATTAGAAGGAAAAGAAAGAGCACATTAAGAGATCCGAAAATTTTTAAGCCATTTATGAGGTTCTTCTTCTTCTCCTTTCTCATCAAAGAAGCAAAACTTTTTTTTCTGCTTTTCACATTATAGTCCCCAAAATTTTTTATTCTTAAAGAAAATATCCCGTAGCATGTTTCCATGTTTTTCTACATTTTTGTGAAAAAGAAAAAATCAGGAATCCACAGTTGTGTGTGCTGCTTACATAATAGGTGTCTTTGCATGTATCTACAAGCACATGCAGCGGCAGAAGTAGAGAAGTAAAGAAGTAGAGAAGCAGAGAAGTAAAAAAGCAGAGAAGTAAAAAAGCAGAGAAGTAAAAAGGCAGAGAAGTAAAAAAGCAGAGAAGCAGAAACGCATATACACGTACATGTATCTTCACATGCACATATTAAGTTGTAACTCACCAAGTGCTAAGAGAAAAACACAAAAGGGGATAATCTATGTGAATAAAAATTTTCTGTCTAAGGAACCATCAATAAAGTTACACTAACTTATCCAGGTCCTTCTCAAAAAGGATAACAGAATCAAAAGAGGCGCCACCACTGCCACCACAAAATGGAAAAAGAAAAAAAGAAGAAAAAAGAATATCGAATTTTTTTCAGTTCTTATTTTTTTCAGTTTTTTTTTTTTTTTCTGATATAAAACAAATCTATGTTTTTATTTTTTCTACTTTTATCTGGAACGTCGAATGTTTACTTTTTAAAATATTCCAAAAAAAAAAAATTATAATCTCGTAAAAATGCGATAAAATATAATAAAATACAATCGAGTAGAAACAAAACAGAATAAACTAATTTAGCCACGTGATGGCTGCAGAGAAATCTAATTTTTGCTCCTATTAAAACAGTCAAAATTTTTAACCTTTTTTCACGATAAAATTAATCAAAAAGTGCAATAATGAAAAAAAGAAAAAAAAAGAAAAAAAAAGATACAATAATCTAATAATGATGGGTATATAAGAGGGGCTTACTTTGTATGCAAACCCTTGAATGCATTTATTAATAGATTTGTTCTATTTTTTATATGCAATAGGAATTGTCGTTTTTCTCATATTATTTATTTTCTGTACGGCACTCCAAATTGAACATAATAGAGCACTATAAATTTATGAACCTCTTTTTTTTTTTTTTTTTTTTTGTCATAAAATGAATAAAGTTTATTTATGCGTCAAATGAGAAGAACAGTTGGCAACAAAAATATTTTCATTAATTACGAAAATATGTTTAGTGTTACTAATGTAGCAGCATTTATCACTCTCTGCAAGTAACATGTGATTTTAACCATGTTTAATTTTTACTTTTTAATTTTTACTTTTTAATTTTTACTTTTTAATTTCTCCTTTTTCAGTTTACATTTATGCGTAAAAAGAAATATATTAAGGAAGAAGGAGATGATGGCTCCTCGCCCCCCACACTCAAAGTGTCATAAAAAGTATCGAAAAATAAATATACTTAATTAGAGTGTATGTCTTCTTCTTCATCATTCCTATGGCCTCTGGTTCATCGCAAAGAATTTTTTTTTTTTTTTTTTTTTTTTTTTTTTTCTGCTTAACATTCGTGGTTAATTGTCCTAGCGCAATTTCTCCAACTGTGTCATTTTTGCAAGCTCGACTTTTCTCTAAGTTTAATAAAATTAAAAACGCAAGAAATAGTAAAAAAAAAATCACATTCAACCACCAGGTTATTATCATTATTATTTTTTCCCTTATTTTTCCTGTACACCCTCTTTTCTATTTTATACTCCAAAGCGTGTTGCATGTGAAGAACACGTACCTATTATTCTATACAAAACTACACTTATTGAAAGGGCAACTATTCATGGTAGCAATTGTCGGTGAAACATTTCCTATACACCTTTTACTACACTTATTTACAAGGTAGATAAAAATAACTTGAGTTTACCACACAGAGGGGAGGGGGTTATTATATATATCTGTATGATAATTCACAAGACTAATTTGTTTTTTCATTTACCACAATTAAGGAAATGTTAAAAAATTTTCTTCAATTTCTCTCAAGGAAAAAAATTTTTTTGACATTAGAAAAAAAAAAAATATGCACATATATAAAATAATATATCTCTGCGCGCACATATATATATGTGTGTGTAATTTGCCCATACAAAAACGTATGAAAAGGGGAAAAAGGAAAAGGAAGATATATAGTCATATAACAGTAATTATATTTAACAACACAAATAAAATAAATATTCATCTTTCCAATCATCTGCAACAAAAGGTATATCCTATCCCACCACACACACTTCCCTTTTTTTTTTTTAACCACGATCTTCCAAATTTATTAAAACATCCATTGGGATTCATATATAGCACATGTTTCCTAATTCGATTTGCCTCCATTTTAACATAATGGAGAATTTTAAAAAATGTATTATTCTCTATATCCATTTCGAAACATAAAAAAAAAAAAAAAAAATTGTCTATAAATATATATAAGAAGAGGTTAACGAGAAAATATATGTACACAAGGGGACTCATGAACGACAAACGACAAGGAAAGACAAGATAAAAGACAAGACACAAAAATAACACGTCACATATATTCTACTACCTACGAATTGTGCTCACAAAAGATAGTTACAAAGTAGGGTGACAGTGTGTGTGGGGGCGAGGGGAGTGAGAGAGTGAAAAAATTCTTCTTCACATTATCACCACTTCAAATTCTACCCTTCCAAGATAATAAAAAAAAAAAAAAAAGTCACTCAAAATGAATACATTTTTTCTGTGTGACATGGTGGGTCTTCTCTCTTGCTCCGCTAGTCATAAGGGATCTACTACCTCAGGGTACACACACCATAATGTTGCAAAAACACATTTATTAAGACTGTTATTCGGTTTGGTAAAACATCCATATATACATGATTAACCAATGTATATAGAGAAATGACAAATGATGTATTCGTTCATCCATTCAACAATTCACCGCTTCACAGATTCACTGCTTCACAGGTTCACCACTTCACAGGTTTACCACTTCACAGGTTTACCACTTCACAGGTTTACCACTTCACAGATTCACCGCTTCACAGGTTCACCACTTCACAGATTCACCGCTTCACAGGTTCACCACTTCACAGATTCACCGCTTCAACGATTCACCGCTTCAACGATTCACCACTTCACAGATTCACCGCTTCAACGATTCACCGCTTCAACGATTCACCGCTTCACCTCAGTTGGCATGAACCAGAAATCTTTGATAGGTGTCCAACCTGGTAAATATATTTTCCTTCCAGTAGCTATACATCACTATTCTAAACTTGCTGCATTTAGCCTTGTAACTATTTAAAAAATCAATAAACTTCCAACGGTCTGTTTTTCCATGTTTTAAAAATTTATGTATATGTTCAGCAAACATTTTTTCATAATGTAAAAATATTCGATTCATAAATCGGTGAGCTTTTAACCACTCCTGTTTTTTTACTTCACTTGGAATTTCAAAAGCATCAGATAAACAATCGCAATATGTTAATAGCATTTTTCTCATACTATAAAATTTTCTCCTCTCATGTTCATTTGTGTAGTTCCATATTATATACATATCCTTAACATCTACAACAGGTCCTAAGTTGTAAATTTTTTCATCTAACAATTCTTCAGAGAAAGGTTCAGAAAAATCATTATCTTTACAACCATATGAATTTTCCTTCATAGGACAGCAACCTACCTTACATCCATTCCATTTCCCTAATCCTCGCGTAACATTTACATTCACATCATGATCTATTCCTTGAAACATTCTCCCATCTAAATTATTGGGTTTACTAAATTGTAAATCAAATAATAATTCCCCTAAATGTTCATCAGAATTATTCTTCACACTATAACTCATGGCATTTTCCACAGGTTTTTCTAAACCATCTTCTTCTTGTTCAACATCATTCAAAGCATCTTCCACAGCATCTTCTACACTATCATATAACGAATTTTCCATACTATCATACAAAGAATCTTCCATTTCATCATAAAAAGAATCTTCCATTTCATCATACATGGAATCATCCACATCTATATCAAACGTATCACCCAAAGTATAATCCAAATTTCCTTTCATAATGTCATCCAAGGTGCCTTTAGCAATGTCATCAAAGTTATTAGTTGCAATGTCACCTCGTCTATCAGATGTAATGTCCCCAAGTCTATCAGATGTAATGTCCCCAAGTCTATCAGATGTAATATCACCCAGACCTTCAGATGTAATTTCGCTCAGACTATCAGATGCAACATCACCAAAATTGTCCAGTGTAATATCACCAAAATTGTCCAGTGGAATGCCATCAAAATTGTCCAGTGAAATGCCATCAAAACTGTCCAGTGTAATGCCATCAAAATTGTCAACTGCTATATCATCCAAACTGTCAATTGTTAGGTCATCCAAACTGTCAATTGCTAGGTCATCCAAACTATCAGATGTAATGTCACCCAAACTGCTAGCCACAATATCGCCAATCGGAATTTCACTCAAGCTTTCCGTTTCAGAATAAATCAAATCATCTTCCAAATCAATTTTTACATCTTCATCCAAATTATCTTGCAATAAATTTTCCTCTACATCATCTACAGAATCAATTACAGAATCATTTATAGCATTATCTCTAGAACATACCACATCATCATTTCCAGAATTTACCATACTCTCCTCCTCAATTACTTCATCCAAATCTTCAGCCTCAGCGTCTAAAACTTCATCCAAATCTTCAGTCTCAGCATCCAAAGATTCATCCAAATCGTCAACCTCAACATCTAAACCTTCATCCAAATCATCAACATCTAAACCCTCTTCCAAATCGACAGTCTCAGCATCTAAACTCGCATCCAAATCGTCATCCTCAGCATCTAAATCTTCATCCAAATAACCACCCTCAGCATCAATCAAGGCCACATCCAAAACATCTTTTTGGTCCATTTCTTCAATAGCATCTTCCAATTCCTCTTCAACCACAGGTTTCACCATACATGCAGCCTCATCTTCCAACATATCTTCCTGCACATCTTCAACCAATTCTTCAACTACACCTTCAGCTCTATCATTGTCTTCTTTATCTTCTACTTCTTCTTCTTCTTCTTTCTCTTCTACTTCTTTCTCTTCTACTTCTTCTTCTTTCTCTTCTATTTCTTCTTCTTTCTCTTCTATTTCTTCTCCTTCTTCTTCTATTTCTTCTTCATCCTCCTCTTCCTCTTCCTCTTCTTCCTCCTCCTCATCAGCTTCTTCATTTCCATCATCACTACTACCTTCATCATCAGCATCTGTACTTTCATCTACATCATCTACACTATGCACTAAATCCTTATTGACCTGTCCAATAATGTTTCTTATGTGCTCCCTGGATGTGACATTTGCCGGGCGCATTATTCCTTCAAAAATCTTTTCATTTAGATTTACATAAAGAATTTCATCAGAACTTCCATCGATATTATTACCAATCGTGGAGTCATTCGTAGGTTCAACAACAGAATCAACTGTGGAATCTACACTAGAATCAGCTGTAGCATCTATACTACCCACAGTCTCGAGTACAGTATTACTACCTTCAGCACAATTCTCACCACTGATTAAGTTCTTATCACCAGTACACGTATCCTCATTTGTTGATGGAACATTTTCGGATACATGCTCCGACAGAATTCTCATATGCCTATCCCTTTCATCATACAACTGCTGATTCTGTGGAATGAAAAAAAGTAATTAAAAAAGAATATATAAAATGAAATAATAAAAATGGTGCACTTTTTAGGATAAACAAGGTTGCACGTTTTCTCAGCAAAAGAAATAATTAATAGTGCATAATGAATAGTGAATAGCGAATAGTGAATACGGAATAGTGAATAGCAAATAGTGAATACGGAATACTGAATGGCGAATAGTGAATACTGAATAGAATGCAAATGGGCCATTTACAAACAATTATAAAATAACCTTACTTGTAATAAAATATATAAAAAGGCAAAACAAACTATATTAGATCGCTTAAAAATCTTAAGACTTCTCATGGTCACAAGTTTTTATTAGCTTCTTTTTTTTTTTTTTTTGTTTCTCCACCTTTTTACGTTTTTTCCTAATTGTTAGAAAGAGTGGATATATATTATAGATGTGGAGGCTAAACGGTAAAAAAAAAAAAAAAAAAAAAAAAAAAAAAGCGTGTTTTTTTTTGATTTTCTTCTGAATATAAATCTACATAATATGTATAATAGTATATACTATATGTGATATTATTAGAAAACGTCAAAACTGTCGTAGAGTGCCAAAATTGTCGTAAATTTTTTCCTTAACTTTTATATTCTTAAATTTTTCTTCTTTTTAAAAAAATTTTATTTTTAGAATTGCTAAAATACACGTAAGATAATTTTTTGCAGGCGCCTCTTCACATGCCATTTCTTTAAACATTTAAAAAAAAAAAAAAAAAAAAACGATAATAAAATATTAATATTAATAGAAAAAATTCCAGAAAAATAGAGAGGCAGCCTCATGCTTTATATATATATATTTCTTGCGTAGATGTAAAAAACTACGAAAGGGCCCCAAAACAACTTAAGTTTAAATTTATTGGAGAGAAAAGGTGAAAAAAAAAACATACAGAAATGATAGAGCACTGTTATATATGCATGTAAAAAGTACATATATATATATATATATACATACCACCGTTATGCCATAAATACAGTATGCATCCATATATGCTGAATAAATTTTGGGGTTCTATTACTCTCACCCCCAACCCCCACACAACATGATTGATTCCCTTTTTTTATTTTTTTTTTTTTACATATTTCACCATTCATGCATGTAGAAAAAAGTTTTTTTTTTGTACTACTAATCAAAATTCGCTAAAAAAAAAAAAAAAAAAAATGGAAATATATATTTCTAAATTAATGTTAAAATATTCATAATACATTACTGAACTTTCAATAATAATCCATTTTTATACATATGCACATTTTTGAGCCTAATCCTAAAACTCTTCACATTGTCCCCCTTTCCATACCTCCAAAAATAAAATGCGAACGAAAATAAACACAAAAATGTTGTCATAAATAAAAAAAAAAAAAAAAAAAAAAAAAGTATGACACAAAAAAATTATGTTAATAAATTATATTCCCGTGGTATATATATTTTTTTTTTTAATTATTTTTTTTTCTTTTTTCCAATACATAACTCTACAAAATTTAGGTGTAGTTTAAATTTCATGTAACATCAGTTCGGGCATTAGAACGGGTTTGAAGGAATGAGCACAATGTACTCATATATATCTGTACCCAAAAAAATATACACATAATTGTATACATATATATATACATATACATATACATGTGCAAATAAACATGCACACATAAATGTATATCTACACAGGTGGAAAAGAAGGGCATAAATAAAAACTATTCACTATATAAACATGAAGCTATTTAATTCATTCTCAAATTATGTCAATAAAAAACAATAATGTTTTCTGAAAAAAAAGTTCTAAAGAAAAAATACAACTGCATAAAAATTTATATTTTTATTTTTTTTTTTTTTTATTTACTTCTCCCTTTCATCTTTCCCATTCCTATGGTATGTGTATCTGTTCCCATCATTGTATATCCTTGCTTGTGATTACTTTTATTACATTTTCACAAGGAGAGTGAGGAGATATATGTAAAAGGTGAGGAAATGAATGAATCCGACAAAATTAGCCAAAGGGAAAAAAAAAAAAAAAAAAAAAAAAAAAAAAAAAAAAAAAAAAAAAGAAAAAGGGTTAAAAAAAAAAAAAAAAAAAAAAATAATAAAAGTAATAAAAAAAAAAAAAAATTATACATTCCGTTTTAGTCGTCGAATGGATATTTCTTTTTCCTGTCTGCAAAAACGTGAATGTTGGGAAAGAGTAAAAAAGTCCCTAGCCTTCTACTCTTTTTTTTTTTTTTTTTTTTTTACATCATTTTACATTTATAATCCCCCAAGACACA